>NW_026887158.1:0-116574 GCF_032173495.1 Musca vetustissima | reverse complement strand
TTGCTTGGTTCAGTTAGTATTATTTTTTTGGCAAGGTAATTAGCAAACATTTTGGGCGGTGGGTAAAATTTTTATCGAAAGTTGGTGTAAAGGGATGGCGTTATGAAATTAACTTAGTTGGAAAGAAAACCTTTAGATATAATTTCCATTGACGTAGTTATACAAATTCCTGAGATATGGCTAATGGAGGAAAGTTACAGAAATGGGTCAATTTTTTGGCTCTTTTGCGTAACCACATTCTAGAGGGCGTAAGTTTTAAAGTAGACCGTGTGGCTTAATGAAACAAATTTAGGATGAAAGTATAGATCCTAATCCATAGTACCATGTTGATTTTAAATTCTTTTAATAAGGTTTTTCCGCTTAAATCTTCAGACAAATTTAAATATTGTCTCTCTCTATATATAGAAGTTTGCGTATACATAACGTCACTACTCATCCGCACCAAAGTCGATATGAATTTGTTTTTTTTTCAAATTAATTAAATTAAAATTGAAAAACATTTTTTTTACAAATAAAAAAATGTTTTTGAGTATATTAAATAAAACACCATCAGTGTCTAATGAAATGCTGCTAATATGTCTAATAAAATATTCATTTATCCCAAAAAAATGTGCAACATGTGCTTTAAATTTTATTCAATTTTATTTTTTGTTTATTTCCCCAATTTCTATTTCCTCAGCTACCAAATATCCTTTTTGTTCGTTTCTCAAAGACATACTGAAAACAAAACTCCCATAAACTTGTTTACCAAATTAAATTTTCAACAAATCACATTTGCAGTTTATCTTGGAACTTCACATCACATTTGGCTGGTCGGGCTTCCGTTTCGTCTAACAGAACAGCAGCAACAATTGACCATTAGTAAGAAAGAGAGACGAAGGGAGGATGGGAATGGGTGGCCACTAAGTCTTTTATACCACTTCAGCAGTAAAAAGGAAATTCAACGAAAAAAATAGAATAAAACTAGTCCAACCAAAAAAGAAGTATTTTTCTATCCATCTTTAGACCATTTGTAAGCAACAAATGCATTGCTTTTGTTATTTGTAGTGAATGTCAGAATAATAAGTATGGTCGAAGAAAAGCATTTAACTTAAATCAAGATTCAAATAAAAAAGGAAATCAAGCGTTCAGACAGACATTGTAATACTGCTGATAGTCAACAAAATAAAACATTCGAGAAGGAACAAAAGAATATTGGAAGGAGAAGATATCTACGAAAAGGAGAATATTTTTTGGTAAGGAGAAAAATTTAGAAACCTCGAAAATTTAAGAATTTATTTTAAATATATTTTATAGGATAGGATTTTAAAACAAAAAATCTCTTATTTGGCTTATTTAGGGCCTTGAATGTGTCCCAGGCATATTAATAATTAAAATATACCAGGGAACGTATGAGTTATATTAATTTTCTGAAAACTAGACGTGTGAGTAACATTAATGTTTCCATGGGGCGTATGAGAAATTTTATTGGAAAACGAAAAATTTGAGTAAACATAATTATGTTAAATGTCAATTGCATATTTTATATTTAATATTTTTTACAATTTTCTCATTTTATTTGTTCGCTAAAAAGCAGGCGTATGAGTAATATGATTGGGTCTACGAAACGTATTAGTTATTTTAATTAAATTTAGTTTCAAACGGAATCCCTATTCATTCATTCGACATATTGCACTTTGATTTAGCTTCGAAAATTACAGAGAAATGATCATTTGAAGTAGTTGCTGAAAGTGGCTAAATTGTTGATACTTTTGCGTAACTCTGTTCTAGTGGTTATATCTGGGGAAATAGTCGGAAAAGCTTAATGATATGACTCAATTATGAAAGTATATTTCCTACCCTCTACTCTGGTATATAAATCTGTTATGTTTCCATTGCAAGTAGCTTCAAAAATTAATAAAAAATAATGAGAAAATGTAAAATTTTACATGTAATTGGTGTACAGTTTGTATCAGGCGTATGGGTAATGTGATTGGGTCTACGAGGCGTATGAGTTTTCTAATTCAATTTTTGTTTAAGAAAGATCTTTAGCCTTCTCTCTGATGTATCACACATTGATTTAGCAGCAAAAATGCCAAAGATATGACTATTTGGAAATAGTTACCGAAATAGGGCAATTTTTTATATTTTTGAGTAACTATGTTCCAGAGGTCATATCTATGAAAATAGTTGGAGTAGCTAAATGTAGGCTACCTCATTTGGCAAGTGTAGATCCTACCTTATGCAGTGATATATAAATCTTGCTACTTTCCATTTAAAACAGTTGCAACAAATTATCGAAAATATTGAGAAATTGTAAATTTGTGCATCAAAACTGGTTTACAATGTGAACCTCACTGAAGGGGCTATAACTTTTGAAACTGAAGGTGCGGAACTATGTTATTTACTTTGTTGGAAAGAAGAAAATCTATGGCAACTAGGAAAAGAATTCTATGTTGTTTTCTTTCTGGAAGTCATAAAGTTTAGAAAAGGGCAAATAACCAGGATAGAGACAAAAAGTGGTATTACAAATGGCATTGCATACTTTTAGGAAACATTCTTCACAAAACAACACACAAAAGCCAAGTTATTTGTAGTCGTTAGGCAAGTATCTTGGCCATGGAAAGTAAGAGGGTGGAGAAAAATCCTAACCTTTTTATGTTTTTGACAACAATTCTTTAGATGCACAACAGCAGCCCATAAACTCTGGCAGGAGCGGAGGCAGACAAACAACCAGTAACTATGTTCCAGAGGTCATATCTATGAAAATAGTTGGAGTAGCTAAATGTAGGCTACCTCATTTGGCAAGTGTAGATCCTACCTTATGCAGTGATATATAAATCTTGCTACTTTCCATTTAAAACAGTTGCAACAAATTATCGAAAATATTGAGAAATTGTAAATTTGTGCATCAAAACTGGTTTACAATGTGAACCTCACTGAAGGGGCTATAACTTTTGAAACTGAAGGTGCGGAACTATGTTATTTACTTTATTGGAAAGAAGAACTTCTCGGCTTTAAATGCGTACAAAGTTTGTTAATGTGGATGTTTAAATTCCATAGATATGGCTACTTAAAGAAAGTTATAAAAAAGAGCCAAATTTTCGGCGCTTTTTCGTAACCTTCTACTAGGAGGCATAACTACCGAACTATTAGGTATACCTTAATGAAGTAAATTTTTGGATAAGCTATGGATCTTATTCCTCAAATTTATGTATCAGTTAGCTACCTATCCTCTAATAAAATTTACAAAAATTGAACCCAGACATGCAAGACATGGTCAAAATGTGTAGTTTTTTATACTTTTGCGTAATCAACTTCAATGAACCATAACATCGGATATAGTCGTAGGATCCTAATGAAATAAAATTACTAGTGAAGTACGGAACCTATCCTACAAATATTTGTATAACTTTCATATGGGTCCAGTTATATATTTTCTGGAAACCTGAACACCAATTGGGAGGAAGTGTTTACATTTTAAGTGATAAAGGTAAACAGTGATGATTGTAGTCATGGGACGATAACTTTTGACTCTGACTATAAATTTTTATTATTTTACATTATTTTTAACGAAGAGATCCTCGGCTGTATTCTCACATAAAATTACAGATGTATCTGCTAAAGTTCCATAGTTATGGCATGCTGAACAAAGTTACCAAAATGGGCAAAAAATTGGCCCCTTTTGCGTAAACAGTTTCGTGAGGCTGTAACTTCTAAAGAAGTAGGTTTAGCGAAATGAAATAAATTTTTAAAGGAAGTGTGGAATTTTTCCTTTACACTGGCATACAATTTTAAGACAAAAATTAAAAATTGTGTACGGAATTGTCACACTCTACGTGATAAAAGCTCTATAGTTTTGATCGCCTTTACGAGACCATATATCCTTACTGCGACTAAATAGCAAAATAAGTGGACTAAATTTGAAAATTGAAAGTCTCGGCTTTATGTTGTTGCCATTTAGACTGATGTAGCTTCAAAAAATTGCAGAGTTGTGGCTAAATTATAAAAGTACTGAAATTTGCTTAATTTTTTGCTTATTTTGAGTAACGACTTGCAAAAGAACATAAAATCGAAAAGGGTAACTGGATGTTATTGAAATATCTTGATTTTGAAAATATGGAAATTATTCTTTAAATTGGTGCATATTTTTGATATGCTTTGACAAAAAATATTCTACAAAATAGATCATATATTTTATCTATGCCGTATTTTTTCTGCACTTCTTTTTCAAATTTTCAATTTCCTTTTTTTCATTGCACCAAATTTAAAACAATTCTATTTTCCAAACTTCATGTTTTACTTTCAATATCCTCCATATATTTGAGAAGCCCTGACTATTCTCCTAACAAATTCAAAAACAGAGAAAAAATCGGCTCCCCATTTCCTTGACTGAAATTTCGTTAGCTAGACTTCCGTCTATCATTTCCTTAAACAATTTAATACTTAAAGGCGGCATGACATGGACAGAGGCAGCAGCAGCAGCATGGCATCACGAAACCTAAGTGAAAACTGAAACTGAAATCTTTTAACATGCCACATTACATTCTGCAAATGCATATCAATTGAAGACAAATACGAGCATATACATATATACCAAATGCAAACACATTCAAACAAATTGGAGGCAACAGTTTATATGAAAGAGGTAAAATAGGAATAAACTGAAACTGAACGAATGAACAAACTTCGAAGTCCTTGTAAGGCTATGCTTCATTTGGCATCCAAGGAATAATAATAATATGCACACACAAGTACTATATCATTTCTCCATATATCATTACTACTTCCGGTTGGTTTGTATGTGTTGCTCCGTATATATGTTGGCATGCGTAAACATAGCCGACTACGACAACGATTTCGTTTGTCAGGACGGACATAAGTTAGGCTATGCTTAACTAAGCCTGGGGAGTAGCAGTTTTTTCTTTGTTTTTTTTTTTGGTATGCAAAATATGCATAAATCTTTTAAGCAAGGACTCCAGCAGGAAAAAAGTGAACAGCAAATAAAAAGAAGTTACTAAAAAATACTCAGAACCTCCAACCTTGTAACCAAATGTATTTTCTACCAAACTACCAGTCGTAGTAGTTGCAGTGGCTTAGTTTTTTCTTCTTTACTTAGTTCAGTATTTTATTACTTTTTTACTTTGTAAGTTTTTTTTTTTAAGGAAAAATATATCTATTCATGGGGAGGACATAGATGTAGCATTTTTTTCCCCATGAATCAGAAAAAAATATACGAAAATCGTTTAGCTTCTGTTGCACAACTAAAAAGATGTTCATGAATTTGTTCTCCATATTTTTTTCTCGAATCATTTTATAGGAATTTTCTTTATTATTTCACTTAGAACTCTCTTGGTTTGTTTTTCTTCGCATATAGGATGCTGAGAAGAAAAATATCTTTGGTATGCAAAAGATTTTCGGACAAAATTTGTAAAATATGTTTAAATGTCTGTGTTTTGAGGATTCCATATGCGATGAAGTTTTTGATTGATTTTGCAAGAATGTATGTATTTGAATATGATTGGAATTTAGTTTATTAATTTTTTAAATGAGTTTGGTCGATTTAATAATTATGGGATATAATTTCTAGGATTTAAGGACAAGAAATGGTTTCATATAAACTTTTTATGGAACCGAAATAAGTCTGGAATTTGTAAAAAATATTTTTTTTAAATACTCAAATAAAAAAGGACTCAAAGAAAGTGAAGATTTATTGTAATTTGTTTTATTTAAACATTCAATATGCCACCCAAGTGTGAATTTTATAAAAATATTTTTTAAGTATCTACAAAATGAGATTTCATAAAAAAATATTTTTTAATTATGGCACACAAATACTACTTTTTCAAAATAATTTCTAGACTTGCAAACAGGCATGTGCTTTAAAAAAAATTAACTATCACTCATTTTTTAGACCTTCGCCAATTCGAAATATGAAAATGAGAAAACAGGGCCACATTTTGGTGCAATTTCCATATATTGGAATCGCACTATCTTCGGTATTTTAAAGGTCTATGCCGCATTTTCCAACCGAAGGGATTGTAGTTGCCATTGATGGCTCCGAAGAAGGGGGAAAAACTCTTGCTGGACATTTTCTGTCTCCAGTATTTCACATCAAAGTATCCCATATCTCGCTTTCCTTGAAGGCTGAAAATACTTCCAAAGAAAACTTTCTGACATAGTCCCCATACAAATTTTATTCTCCTTTTTCTGGTATTTTGAAGTTTTGATAATTCCTGGAGGGAGAAAAACATCCCTGCATATTTGGCCCTTTTCTGGTATCTTGAAATGTTCCGAGTTCCTGGAGGGAGAAAAAAAACATCACGGCAGAGAATTTTCAATATGGGTCCATATTTTGTAATATGCCGCATTTTCCCACGGAAGAAGTTGTAGTTTGGCATTCAGTAATTCCGGAGGCAGAAAAATACCTAGAAAAATTTCGATTTGTGTCTATATATTTCCGTATTAAATTCCCGTATTAATTTCGATATTTTGAATGTTTTCCTTTCATTTTCTCACTGGATAGGCTGTAGTAAGCGTTCAGAGTTTTTGGAGGAAACATCTATGCAGAATATTGTCGATGTGGTTCGATATTTGCTCATAGCTCCCATATGAAGTTCCGATATAATTTCTGTATTTTTCAAGGTTTAGATTAATTTTCTTGGAATTTTCATTTCCAATTTTTTTTTTGGTAGAAGTTTCAATGAAGACCCTGACCAATTTAACAATTTTTGAATGCACACGCGCGGCCGAACTTAATTAACCTAAGAGCTGTGAGGTTTAAGAACCTATGCAAGTCTGTGATTTTAAAGATTATATTTTCCTCGACGAAAGCAATGCCTAGAACAGACCTGGTTTTGGCGAGAACTTTTTTAAATACTATTTTAAGGACCTAAAACAGACTCGGACTTTTTAAAGAATATTTTTTCAAGGACCTTTAAAGACTATTTTGTGGAGACTCTTTAGAAACTTCAAATGAAAAAAATATATTTGTTTGAAGGACCTAAAAAGGATGGAGATGAATACAGAAAAATAATTATATGGACATAAATTTACATTTGATACACCTACCTAAAAAGAACCTGGATTTTTCAATAAAATTTCTTCAAGTTCCTAAACCAGGATTCGAGCTGCTAGGATTTTACATGAAGTTTGGAATACTTCTCAAAGTCCTAAGATAGGCCCAAATTTTAGAAAAAATCTTAGGCAGACCAACATTTTTAATAATTATTTTTTAAAGGGCCTAGGCCTACAGTTTTTGTACCCTAAACAACTATGTTGTCAGGGTATTATATTATATTGGTCCTAGACTAACCTTTAAGTATACCGATCGTCATACCTCGACTAGCTGAGTCGATCTAGACATGTGTGTCCGTCCGTCCGTCCGTCTGTCCATTATAATTTGTAAACACGATACAGGCCACAGTTATGGACCAATCTTCACGAAATTTTGCATGTAGGATAGCTTCTGGCCAATGAAGACCCCTATTGTTTATGGAAAAGATCGGTTAATATTTAGCGGGTGAAATGGACCAAAAACTTTATTTTTATCGGTTTTTCTGGTCACTACAGAAGCCGCAATTATGGCCCAAACACCCATGGAGAAAGGGAACGGGCCAAAGAATAAATATGCCTGTTTTGATAAAGATCGGTCACTATTTAGCGGTTCAAATGGACCCTGACTTTTGGGTGAAAAATTACAAAATTTGTATTCTATGGGGTATATATTTGCACCTGAAGGTCCTAGAACCGGAAAGTTGATAGTATGTTCAGGAGGAGTGGTTGACATTTAAATTGATACCAATTATATTGTCGTATGTACTCGGGTGCAGGACTTACACATAAATATTTACAGGTGCTTACGTATTCATATATTATTTAGTAACCCATTACCATACTAGAGGGCGGAAATATAGCGCTGATCGCTTTGAAATTTTCCATGAGGTTCAAGTTATGGTCACCGATGATGATCAGATAATAATTTTGGGATGAAACTTTTTTTTGTGTTTTTTTCGTGTCGATCAATAGGCCAAAATTGAAAGACGAACATCACAACACAACCCACGGTGAAGGGAATCTGGACAAGTGATTACAAGGGCTGTATTGAATATTTTTAATATTTCTTGACCTCTAGTCGGTCAAGAGGGTGCAAATATCGCGAAATATTGCCCAAGCTCAGAATATAGAACCACAGAAAGTTATAGTTTCGTGGAAGTTGTGTAGGGTATCATATGGTCGGCCCCGTCCGACTATACTGCTCCGCTCACTGGTTAAAGAATATTTTTTGAATTGCCTAATTTTTGAAGTATATTTTTAGGTCCAGGAAGATGTTTATCATGCTTGGGAAACAAAAAAACGAGAATCATAAAATCACTAACAAATCAGAAAAAAACATGTCATTAAAAACTTTTTAAAATTAATATGAATAAGACCAGCCAAGTCCAATAAATTCCCCAGAAGAAGAAAAAAAACATACAACAACTAAAATAATAAGATACAAGAAAGAAGAAGAAAAATATCCAAACTTGGTGGCATAGCTTATTATTAATAACAATGTAAGGACATTGAAAAAGGATCATAAGTTATTGTTGTTGCTGTTGCACTGGACGAAGAAAAATCACAACTACTTAGCATAAGAAGATGGACCAGAGAGAGTAGAGTAAAAGAAAAAAAAACAAATACACTAGACACTAAGTACATTGACAGTGATTACCCGGACTACCATGACTTCGTGGATGTAGCCCTAATAAAGAAACGATGACAAAAAAACGAAAGAAATTTTGTAATAAGAAAAACAACTTTATGGAAATGACCACGACAAGTGTCTGTGAAGGAAGGTGGGGAGGGGGAGAAGGCGGATGGCCAAGATGTTGGGCTAATGGAATGTGACTGTATATGGAAAAATAATTTAAATATTTATCAAGGCAAAAAACGAAAATTGTATATTTCACTTCAATCCATTGTTTCAAGCGAAAAAAGGAAAATATGGAGAAAAGCATTTTTCCAATAACATTTGGCGGTCATATTGCAAAAAGAGACAAAAAGGAAATCATGAGGGGGTTGGGAAAGGTCCTCGGAAAAAAATTATTGATATTCAAATTTCAAAGTTAAACGACAACTGATTCCGGGCGACATCCGTTTATGGGTCTGCATAAGGGGCACACAAGTAACAAGAAACCGGTGTTTGTCTTTGGAATGACAGTGAAATAATAGCTGCCTCCATTTACTCGAACAGCCATGTCTTTGAAAGGTTGATATATTAAAAGCAAATATGTAATAAAAATAATAATGGCTGACGGACTGACTGGCTGGTTGGTTTGCAAGGATAAAAATCTTAGAGCAATTTTCCTATATACATATATATTTAAAAAATTCTATATTTGCTTCCTTTTGCCATATCCTTAAGACGAAGCAGAAAACTGCGGAATAGAGTCCTCATCCTCCTTTCTTTGGCCAGCAAGCGATACCATGGTACTTGTAGCTTGGCCTTCTCTCAAACCACTTGAATAAACTGTTCCGTGGCTGGTTGGTTGGCTGTTGCCATAACAAAAGGTCCTTTTTTTCATATACACACAATACAAATTCCTTAAAATACTTGAAACCAATATTAAGAAAGCAAAAGGAAATACCCACAACAACAACCACGGAAAATAAAGAAAATATGACGATGATCACAACGATGCTAAAGCCATGTGGCCATCCATTTTCCTTCATCCATCCAACCAGCCAGCCAGTCAGCCATCCAAGATGGACGTCAAAAAATATGATGGCAAAAAAATGAAAATCTATATGCAAACAAAACAATTGTTGTAGTCGTAAAGCAGATGAGAACGATGACGACGATGAGGATGACAAGAAGCTTCAAGATAAAGACAAATAATTGAAGGGTTGGGTTCCGTTTGCAGTCAAGTGTAAGGGGAGGGCGGTGGAGATAGTAAGATTTCCAGCCTCTTCAAGTGTTATGCTTCGTTTAAGGTCCTTTTTTCTTGTAAACCCAATTTTTAAAAAATTTCCTTTAGCCTCCTCCTCCTATCCTGAAATTGACTCAAAAGGACATTTCTGGCATTGCACAAATATTTAAGGCAACTGCAAATACACACACACAGACACTAACACCGAGAAAAGGGCATATAAAAATTGTAAGAAAACCCCAGAATCATATTTCTTAAAAAAGGCTCTCAAAAAGGAAAAGGCAGGAGAATAAGAAGATGAGAAAATAATATGAAGAAAAAAACTACGGAAATTTGAATGGTCTGTCATAAGAATACGTACCTAGCTACCATGGCCAAGTCCTTTTTTCTGCCACTCCGTGGGGTTTCTTTTGTTGGTCAGAATTCGTTTTTTTTCTTTCTTCTTCAAAAGTAAATTGAAAAGCTTTTGTTTTTTCTTGCTCACCCCTTTTCCCCCACTCTCTTCTAGGCTCTCGGCAGTTATCATATTTTCCCCCCATCCTTTGTCTTTCTCGTTAAGAGGGTTAAATCGCACAATTTGAACTGGGTATTCCTGCTTGCTTTCAACGCCAAGCAAATTGATTTAAACAGCAATTTAAATACAAACACTTGCAAAAGCACACTAACACTCACACACACACACAGCCATACATAAATTGAATCACATTGGCAAATCTTGAAAACTATAGTCAAGTAGGGATTTTTTTCTGTGTGATTTCTTTACTCAAGTGAAATCTATGCTAAGGACAAACAAGGAATAAAATTATGACTATGATTTTTTTTCGACTGCATTTATTCTTTCAATTTTTTTAGGAATTTTAAAACTTGTGACACTAGAGTTAAATGATAATCCACTTGTACTCATGTGTATATCTGTGTGTGTGTGTGCGGGTAATATAATTTTTATTTTCCTTTCTCTGAACTGTTATATTATGCTAATGTCATATTGAAGATTTTGGAAATTAAATTTAAACAAGAAAAGCGTTAGCAGGAATTATGGACAAAAGTAGATTAAATGGAGTGCTCTATGAAGGTCTCCATAGAAATAAATTCAATATAAGTTACCTATTATCCAAGAAATGAAAAATCTTGTTTTTCCTAATTTTGTGAAAATCTCTCTTAAGACTTAATTTTAGAGGGATATTATTAATGGGGAAAATAATCTGCATAAAATTTCACTATAAGTCACCAAACACACGAAATCGGTATATACGATAAATATCAACCAAATAACACTTCAAATCGAATAACACTTCCATAGAGTTTTTGGGTTTACAATCTCCTTTAGCTTTATTTTAGAGAAATGTTACTAATAGAATAAATATTCTATATAAAATTTCCTTATAATTCGCCGAACAACCCAAAATCGATATATATAATTCATAGCCATGTATTAGCACCCGAATTTTGTCCACAATTTTTTTTTTTTTTTTTTTTTTTGAAAATATTCACCATATTTCAAAATTTTTTGAAAATCTCCCTAAAATCTTTATTGTATTATTATGTATTTTTAATTTATTTTTTGAAATTAGTCCATCTTCAAAATCTATTTGTCACTGTACGATAATTGCAGTTTATAAGTCATGTAGACCTACAGAAGTGGACCTATCACTAGACGCTCATAACATGAATATTTTCTCCTGTTACTCCACTTGGGAGCCATGGACTTCTACCAAATCACGCAATCCTAATCGATTAAACATTATGCTGTAACACGTTCTTGGGTGGTAGAGGTGGCATCTATCGTAGCTAGGAAACAACATCACCTGAATTTTGTGCAGTGATTGGTGCCTTGGCTTATTTAGTGTTGCTAATTTCCTCAGTGTGGCACTATCTCCTATTTTTGTGTTGTCCTAATTTGCTGATGCCGAGGTTGGTTATTACTCCTCTTGGTGGCATGGACTTCTACAAAATCTTGGCAATACTAATCGATTAGACCTTATGTTATAATAATTGTTCTACAGTAACATGTGAGATAGGGGCTAGAGCTGCCATCTATCGTGGCCAAGAAAAAACGCCCACTGAATTTTATGCAGTGATTGATGCCCTGGATTATATAGTGTTGCTATTTCCCTCAGGGTGGCGCTATCTGCTATTTTTTAATTGTCCCCATGTGCTGATGCCGACGTTGGTTATTAGAATGTCAGAGCGGCCTACAAAAAGTCATATAACAATAGTCTCTTATAATATTAATTGGGGCTAGAGCTGTCATCTATCGTGGCCAAGAAAAAACGCCCACTGAATTGTATGCAGGGTGGCGCTATCTGCTATTTTTTGAATTTTCCCCATGTGCTGATGCCGAGCTTGGTTATTTGAATGTCAGAGGGGCCTACATAAAATTCATGTAACAATAACCTCTTATAACATTAATTATTTTCTCCTGGTAATTCTCTTGAGAGAAATGAGACCCCACAAAGCATCGCCATCTTACACGAAAATTATTGGTCTGCTGTAATCTGTTATAGGGGGTAGAGCTGCCATATATCGCAGCCAAGAAACAACGCCCGCCTGAATGTTGTGTAGTGATGGGGGACCTTGCTTATTTATTGTTGCTATTTTTCTCAGGGTGGCGCTATCTTCTATGTTGCCGAGGTTGGTTATTAGAATACCAAGAGGCTTCATGCGCATTTCATCTGGACATGATGTAAGCCTCTTTTAACAAATTTGTTTTTAGAATACACTTTGGACGAATATATTCCTTTAAAAACTACAATTTTAAACTATCATAGCCCTTTACAAATGTCCATAAAAAACGATTATATATCTCATTGTATTTCAAGAAAACTCTATGTTTATTGGTGTGAAAAAAGTGGACTATCGTATAGTCAATTATAATTCAGATAGCTCTTTGAAATTTGATCTTAGCTGAACTTAAAACCTCCCGCAAATGTACTTAAAGGGTCGAAGTATATCGTCCTGATATTTCATTAAAAAAAATTTTAAAAGCTACTTTTGTTCTCAAAAAATAATTTTCAGAAAATTCTAAATTTTTCATTTCTATTCCATAATTATTATATCATCGAAATATTTAAATTGAATTTCAATCATACTCACATACATACATTCTTGAAAAATCAATCAAATATTTCATGGCATATGGTATCCGAAAAAAACACAGACATTTAAACATATTTTGCAAATTTTATCCGAAAATCTTTTGCATACCAAAGATATTTCTTCCTTCCCATATGCGAGGAAAAAAAGAAACTTCTAAGTGAAATAATAAAGAAAATTCCTATAAAATGATTCGGGAAAAATATGGAGAACAAATTCATGAACATCTTTTTAGTTGTGCAACAGAAGCTAAACGATTTTCGTATATTTTTTTCTGATTCATGGGGAAAAATGCTACATATATGTCCTCCCCATGAATACATATATTTTTCCTTCAAAAAACCCTTACAAAGTAAAAAAGTAATAAAATACCGAACTAAGTAAAGAAGAAAAAACTAAGCCACTGCAACTACTACGACTGGTAGTTTGGTAGAAAATATATTTGGTTACAAGGTTGGAGGTTCTGAGCATTTTTTCTATTTCACATCAACTACTTTTCTATTTGCTGTTCACTTTTTTTCTGCTGGAGTCCTTGCTTAAAAGATTTATGCATATTTTGCATACCAAAAAAAAAAAAAAAAAAAGAAAAAACTGCTACTCCCCAGGCTTAGTTAAGCATAGCCTAACTTATGTCCGTCCTGACAAACGAAATCGTTGTCGTAGTCGGCTATGTTTACGCATGCCAACATATATACGGAGCAACACATACAAACCAACCGGAAGTAGTAATGATATATGGAGAAATGATATAGTACTTGTGTGTGCATATTATTATTATTCCTTGGATGCCAAATGAAGCATAGCCTTACAAGGACTTCGAAGTTTGTTCATTCGTTCAGTTTCAGTTTTTTCCTATTTTGCCTCTTTCATATAAACTGTTGCCTCCAATTCGTTTGAATGTGTTTGCATTTGGTATATATGTATATGCTCGTATTTGTCTTCAATTGATATGCATTTGCAGAATGTAATGTGGCATGTTAAAAGATTTCAGTTTCAGTTTTCACTTAGGTTTCGTGATGCCATGCTGCTGCTGGTGCCTCTGTCCATGTCATGCCGCCTTTAAGTATTAAATTGTTTAAGGAAATGATAGACGGAAGTCTAGCTAACGAAATTTCAGTCAAGGAAATGGGGAGCCGATTTTTTTTCTCTTGTTCGAATTTGCTAAGAGAATTGCCAGGGCTTCTAAAATATATAGAGGATATTGAAAGTGAAGCATAAAGTTGGGAAACTAGACTTGTTTTAAATTTGGTGCAATGAAAAAAAGGAAATTGAAAATGTGAAGAAGAAGTTCAGAAAATAATACGCCATAGATAAAATATATGATCTATTTAGTAGAATATTTTTTGTGAAAGCATATCACTAATATACACCAATTTGAAGAGCGAAATCCATATTTTCGAAATCAGGATATTTCAATAACATCCATTTACCCTTTTCGATGTTATGTCCTTTTGGAAGTGGTTACCCAAAATGACTAAAAAATTAGGCAAATTTCAGTACTTTTCTAATTTAGCCACAACTCTGGAATTTTTGAAGCTACATCAGTCTAAGTGGCAACAAAATAAAGCCGAGACTTTAAATTTTCAAATTTATTCCGCCTTTTTTGCTATTTAGTCGCAATAAGAATATATTGTCCCGTAAATGCGATCACAACTATACAGTTTTTTCACCTAGAGTTTGACTATGCCATTCACAATTTGTGTATTTCATGCGAATATTTTAAATGAAAATATTTTAAAATTGTATGCCAGTGTAAAGGGAAATTTCCGCACTTAATTTTGAGAATTTATTTAACTTCGATAAACCCACTTCCTTAGAAGTTACAGCCTCACGTAACCGGTAACGTAATATGCATAAAATTTTGGCCCATTTTGGATACTTTGTTCAGAATGCAATAACAATGGAACTTTAGCAGATACATTTATAATATTATTTGAGAGTAAAACCGAGGATCTCTCCGTTAAAAATAATATAAAATAATAAAGCTTTATAGTCAGAGTCCAAAATTATGGTCCCATGAGTAGAATCATCACTGTTCACCTATTTTCACTTAAAGTGGTAACACTTCCCACAAGTTGCTTTCAGGTTTTGAGAAAATATATAAGTGGACCTATATGAAAGTTATGCAAATATTTGCACGTTATGTTCCGTATTTTACTCAAAATATTATTTCATTAAGGTCCTAAGACTACATCCGAAGTTATGGTTCATTGAAGTTGATTACGCAAAAGTATAAAAAACTACACATTTTGACCATGTCTTGCATGTCTGGGTTCAATTTTTGTAAATTTTATTAGAGGAAAGGTAGCTAACTGATACATAAATTTGAGGAATAAGATCCATAGCTTATCCAAAAATTTACTTCATTAAGGTATACCTAACAGTTCGAAAGTTATGACCCCTAGAAGATAGTTACGAAAAATCACCGAAAATTTGGCTCTTTTTTGAAACTATCTTCAAGTAGCGATATCTCTGAAATTTAAGTACCCACACCACTAGACTTTAATTCAATTTAAAGCTGAGAAGTTCTTCTTTTCAATAAAGTAAAAAATATAGTTCCACACCCTCAGTTTCAAAAATAACAGCCCCTTGAGTGAAGCTTACATTGTACACCAGTTTTGGTGGAAAAACTTACAATTTTTCAACAATTTCGATAATTTTTTTGCAAGCGTTTTAACTGGAAAGTAACGAGATTTATATACCACTGTGAAGGGTAGGACCTACACTTTCCAAAGCAGGTAATATCATTTACCTACTTCAACAATTTTTGTAGATATGACCACTGAAACATACTTACTTAAAAGTATCAAAAAATGTACCCATTTCTGTAACTATTTTCAAAAATCATATCTCCGGCATTTACGCTCCTAAATCAATGTGTGATACATCAGAGAAAAGGTTGAAGATCCTCATTAAACAAAAATTTAATTAAAATAACGCATACGCCTCGTAGACCCAATCATATTACTCATATGCCTGATACAAACTGTACACCAATTTACATGTAAAATTTTACATTTTCTCATTATTTTTATTAATTTTTGAAACTATTTGCAATGGAAACATAACAGATTTATATACCAGAGTAGAAGGTAGGAAATATACTTTCATAATTGAGTCATAACATTAAGCTTCTCCGACTATTTCTTTAGATATGACCACTAGAATAGAGTTACGCAAAAGTATCAAAAATTTAGTCACTTTCAGCAAGTGATCATATCTCTGCAAAAATATGATATACCAAAGAAAAGATTAGCGATTCTGCTTTTAAATAATTTTAATTAAAAAAACTAATACGTTTCGTAGACACAATCATATTACTCATACGCCTGCTTTTTAGCCAACAAATAAAATTAGATAATTGTAAAAAAATTTTAATATAAATAGTTTGTAGGAAAATACAATCGCCATTTAATATAGTTATCTTTACTCAAGTTTTTCTTTTACCAATAAAATTTATCATACGCCGCATGGAAACATTAATGTTACTCATACGCCTACTTTTCAAAAAAATAAAAACAATATACGCCTTGGACACATTCAGCATCTGAAAGAAGCCAAATAAGACATTTTTTGTTTTAAAATCTTATCCTATAAAATTTATTTAAAATAAAGTCTTAAATTTTCGACGTTTCTAATTTTTTTCTCCTTACCAAAAATATTCTCCTTTTCGTAGAAATCTTCTCCTTCCAATACTCTTTTGTTCCTTCTCGAATATTTTATTTTGTTGACTATCAGCAGTATTACAATGTCTGTCTGAACGCTTGATTTCCTTTTTTATTTGAATCTTGATTTAAGTTAAATGCTTTTCTTCTTCTGATTCTTCGTCCATACTTATTATTCTGACATTCACTACAAATAACAAAAGCAATGCATTTGTTGCTTACAAATGGTCTAAAGATGGATAGAAAAATACTTCTTTTTTGGTTGGACTAGTTTTATTTTATTTTTTTTTTTCGTTGATTTTCCTCTTTACTGCTGAAGTGGTATAAAAGACTTAGTGGCCTTCCACTCCCGTCATCCCTCCGTCTCTCTTTCTTACTAATGGTCAATTGTTGCTGCTGTTCATTTAGACGAAACGGAAGCCCGTCCAGCCAAATGTGATGTGAAGTTCCAAGATAAACTGCAAATGTGATTTGTTGAAAATTTAATTTGGTAAACAAGTTTATGGGAGTTTTGTTTTCAGTATGTCTTTGAGAAAGGAACAAAAAGGATATTTGGTAGCTGAGGAAATAGAAATTGGGGAAATAAACAAAAACTGAAATTGAATAAAATTTAAAGCACATGTTGCACATTTTTTTGGGATAAATGAATATTTTATTAGACATATTAGCAGCATTTCATTAGACACTCATGGTGTTTTATTTAATATACTCAAAAATAATTTATTTTTTTATCTGCAAAAAAAATGTTTTAACAGCTTTTATTTAATCAATTTGAAAGAAAAAGTCCATATAGGATTTGGTGCGGATGAGCATTGACGTTATGTATACGCTAACTTTAATATATAGGGAGAGAGACAACTTTTAAATTTGTCTGAAGATTTAAGTGGAAAAACCTTATTAAAGGAATTAAAAATCAACATAGTACTATGGATTAGGGTCTATACTTTCATCCTAAATTTGTTTCATTAAGCTACACCGCCTACTTTAGAAGCGATGGCCTGTAGAATTTGTGTAATTACATCAAAGAAGGACATATCTATCGAAAACAGAGAAGGTTTTCTTTCCAACTAAGTCAATTTCATAACGCCATCACTCCTTTAACATTAAAATTTATAGTCCCATTTGTGGGACTCACACAGTACACCACTTTTCATATAAAATTTTACAATTCCTCAAAATGTTTGTTAATTTTTTGCAACTATTTTAAATAGAATGCTATGAGATCTATATTCCGGCGTATAGGGGTTGTTATATGCTCTCAAAATCTACAAATTTTATTTAGATACACCGATAAATCTCGCAAATATGCTTCTGGCACTCAGTTACGCAAACGTGGCAAAAATCTGACATTTGTGCCTATCAATTTCAAGTAGTCATATCTCGATCATAAGCAATGAAAAAACCAATTTCGTACATATATGGGTGCGTATTATCATTGACGTTATTTATACGCATTTTGAAAATCAAACTACAGGCATTGGTGCGTTTGATTATTGACGCTAAGTATACACATTTGGAAATTTTGTGTCAGGTTCAAATCAATTTTATATAAGGCTAACGACATTTTTGACCCTACTACAGAACTAAAACATAGAAAATTTTATATTTTCTCCAAAAATTTTAAGGAGTCTCAATTTTTTCCTTTATTACAATATATAGATTTATTTTATTTATCACATCTTATCAAATTTTGTTTCCCATATTTCTCTCTTCTTCGTCATATTATATTTGTTGAAGTGTCCTTGTAGGTAAAATCCCCCTATGGCTTAAGTGTAATTAAATTCAAGTCCTTAACAATTTCACTCTACCTTACCTCTTTGATATGGCTAAAGATAAGTACTCTGGACTATTGCAACGACCACTGCCAGGGGGCTGCACTCATCAATTTTCCAATCAAATTAAACTCTTCCTGACCCCCACCATCCAACCAACCAACACCATTAACATCCTCATCGAACTAAGTGCTATATCCTTTAACAAGTACACAACAACAACAAGAAGAGAGTGTCCACCCCATTCAAGAACACTCCTTGTTGTACGTTTTAATGCTGGGTAGGAATATAGGAAAATAAAAACTGGAAGCGACGACTAAACAACGCCCTCCTTTCATATTAGAAATGCTTTTTAAAATACATATTTCTTTTTTTTTGTATTATTATAAGAGGACACAACACAACATGCAATATCTTAAATGTATGACGGTGTTGCCCGTACACTGCCAAAACCTGTCGTTCGTCCCTAGCCCTTTGGGGGTCTTGTGGTGACCTCTGTAGAAGTTGTTGCTAAAGTACTTTAACTTCCAAGGATTGTAAATATTACCCGCAAGAAGAGGAGTGATACATGCTTATGTGGATGTTAGGTGAGTGTTTTGTTGTTCCTTGTCCAAAAGAATTGTCCTTTTCTCTAGTTCCCTTTTCTTCCTCCTCTCCCTGCCCTGCTGGCTATTGAAAGCATACTTACCAGTATTTGTGCAACATAATGGCTTAGAAGTGAAAACATTTCCACAATTTCTCGATGTCTGTGACTATGGACCATTTGCTTGAGTAAACCTCAGCCGGCATTAGAAGAAGCAACAGGGATTCAGTTCGTCTTACAAATAAAAGACAATTCCTTGTTGAAATCTCCCAAGCAACTGCAGGCGGGCAGGTAGTCTTGATGTGGCATAAAAGCCATTTAGAATTGGCTTTAGGACACACAAATTGTTGCTTCACACGTTATGGAGGCCAGCAGCAGCAACGACCAGCAACAGCCGCCCCAGAAATAGACAAGAATTCTCAAAAGGTCTTGAAATGCATTAAAAGGTCTCCCGAAAAACTCTTGACAAACATGAAGGCAGGCAGGACAAACAACCTAGTCCTGGATGACATCAACACACAAAACCTCCGCTCCTGCCAGAGTTTATGGACTGCTGTTGTGCATCTAAAGAATTGTTGTCAAAATCATAAAAAGGTTAGGATTTTTCTCCACCCTCTTACTTTCCATGGCCAAGATACTTGCCTAACGACTACAAATAACTTGGCTTTTGTGTGTTGTTTTGTGAAAAATGTTTCCTAAAAGTATGCAATGCCATTTGTAATACCACTTTTTGTCTCTATCCAGGTTATTTGCCCTTTTCTAAACTTTATGACTTCCAGAAAGAAAACAAAAACAACATAGAATTCTTTAGTACTAGTTGCCATAGATTTTATGTTACCATTGTATTGCATACTTTTAGGAGTAAACAGGTTGTTTTTCCACTACTACCTGTAGTAGTAGAATCTGTTTTCCGTTTTTGTTGTTGTTGCTGTTGTATTTTGCCTGTTGCAAATATTGTAAATGTCATCATCAGCATCATTGTTGTAATTTTATTTTTATGGGCATGTATATAGGACTAGTTCGGTTTGGTATTCTCAGATAGCCATGGGGAAATAGTTATACATCCATAACAATGAAATACATATAAAAATCTATTTTTGAATCATTTTAAATAAAATTTGTGGAGATTTTATAGCTGAGATTTTACGAAAAATAAAATGTACCTTATACAATGTTTCTTTTGCTAGACCTTGAAAAATATTATCCACTAAATCTGAGCCCTATTAAGGCCTGACAAAACATTTCCTATAAAATCTAAGCCCTGTTCGACCTAAAAAAATGTTCTCTATAAAATCTACTCTTGAAAAACTTATAAAAAATATTTAATTGAAATTATTTGAGCTATAGGGCGTATCATTCCTAAATATAACTTATACGACACCCACCACCTAAATAATATTAGTTATACGATCCCATGTCAGAAAGGAAGAAACTTGATTTTTTTAATTCTTCTCTCTGCTAGGCCTTAAAAAATATTCTTTGGTAAGATCCATTCTCTGCCAGGCTATAAAAAAAAAATAATCACAAAATATATGCCTTTAAAAAATATTCTTTTTTAGAATCCAATCCATGCTAAGTCTATAAAAAAATATTTTGTAAAATCCACTATCTGCTAGGTCTTAAAAAAAAAATTCTTTATAAAATCTGAGCTCAGCTAGCCCTAGAAATTTTTTTCTTTTTAAAAACCTCGCTCTGCCGATCAAAAATCTGTGCTAGGCCTTGGATAATTTTTCTTTCTAAAATCTACGCTCTGCTGGGACTTGAAAAAATTTTCTTTCTAAAATCTGCACTCTGCTGGACCTTGAAAATGAATTCATTTAAAAATGTACTCTCTGCTAGGCCTTTAAAAAATATTCTTTATAAAATCGACTCTTTGCTAGGCCTTGAAATAATAGTCTTTATTAAGTCTTCGCTCTGCTAAACTTAGAAAAAAATATTCTTCATAAAATTTACCCTTTGACTGACCTTGAAGACATGTTCTATATAAAATCTACCCTTTGACGGACCTTCAAAAAATGTTCTTTATAAAATCTACGCATTGGTAAGCCTAGCAAAAATTTTCTTTTAAAAATCTACCCTTTGATGAATCTTGAAAAAATGTTCTTTATAAAATCTACGCTGTGCTAAGCCTAGCAAAAATATTCTTTATAAAATCTACGCTGTGCTAAGCCTAGCAAAAATATTCTTTATAAAATCTACGCTCTGCTAAGCCTAGCAAAAATATTCTAAGCCTAGCAAAAATATTCTTTATAAAATCTACGCTCTGCTAAACCTTGAAAAAATATTTTTTATTAAATCTACGCTCTGCTAAACCTTGAAAAAATATTTTTTATAAAATCTACGCTCTGCTAATCCCAGCAAAAATATTCTTTTTAAAATCTACGCTCTGCTAAGCCCAGCAAAAATATTCTTTATAAAATCCACGCTCTGCTAAGCCCAGCAAAAATATTTTTTATAAAATCTACGCTCTGCTAAGCCCAGCAAAAATATTCTTTATAAAATCTACGCTTTGCTAAGCCTAGCAAAAATATTCTTTATAAAATCTACGCTATGCTAACTAATCTACTCTCTGTCATGACATAAAAAATATTCGTTATAACATCAACGTTCCGCTACGCCTTAAAAAACTTTATTTAAGGGCCTGAAGAAATATCCTGTACCAAATCTACTCTCTGTGAGGCCTTGAAAAAATATTCGGTGAAAAGTCTATGCTCTGATAGCCCTAAAAAATATTCTGTGAAAAATCTACGCTCTGTTAGACCTTGAAAATGTATGCTCCATTGAGCCTTGAAAAATATTCTTTTAAAATCTACGATCTGCTATACCTTGAAAAAAATATTCTCCACAAAATCTACGCTTTTGTGGGGACATGATAAATATTCTAAATAAATATGACTCTATAGGTTTTGTACAAACAATTTTATGAATAATTCAAGTTTAAATAAGCCTTGATAACTGAAACAAACATATTTGATATCAATTAATAGAACTATGTTGCGTATAATTACTAATATTAGTTATACGTCACCTATTACCTATTTAATAGTACTTATACGAACCCATGTCAGGAACGAAAATATTTGACTTCGATAAGCCTTGAAAAAAAGTATTTGAAGAATTTACGCTCTGCTGTGCCTTGAAAAATATTTTTTTTTATAAATTCTAGGCTCTGCTGGGAATTTGAAAAAATATTCTACGAAAAACTATGAACATTTGGGTTTTGGATTTTTTTAATTCAAGTTGTAATGGGCGTTAGAAAAAATCTATGGCTTAATTGGGGCTTAGATATCTGAAAGAAAAGTATTTGATTTCAATTAACAGAGCTATGGTGCGTATAATTACTAACGTTAGTTATACGTCACTCGTTACCTATTTAATATTACTTATACGACCCCATGTTAGACACAAAAATATGTAAATAATTTTCAACAATAATTCATATTTAAGAACGTCGATATTATAGATATTTAATAAATGTTTTTAGATTGTTTTGAAAATAATTCCTCATTTTTCAGTCTTTTTTGTGATATACTGCCATTAAAAAAATATCAAAGCCAGAAAATATACAATTTCCTGTTCTATTTGTTGCAGCATAATTTATTGAACAATTTTTGTGACAAAAAATTTCAGCAGCATGAGAGGAAGTTGGCTAACACGAATTTCACATTCATTACCAATAAAGACATATCATGAAGTATCAACACGTAGCAATTCATTCATATTCACTGCGGAGGGGAAGGGGAGCAGCCATCCAATTGGAATATTTGCACAAACCTTGCGGCACATACATCATTTTAATGCAACAGGCCGAGTTTTTTTTCTATTTCCCCAAAATATTTTTGTTGCCAAAAAAACGAAACACATTTCTCCGATGCCAGAGGAAAAATATTCAACAAATCGCATGTTGCATGCAACATATATAGGGAGTTAGAGTTCTGTTCTGAGTGTGTGTTCTTTCGACAGCATTTAGAGTCGAACAAAAAGGCCAAACGTGAAGCTATTAAAACAATTTTTAGTTTAACTTCCGTTTAATGTTGTTCCTTTGCTAAGCCGAAAAAGAACTTTTTTTCCGATGAGGAGGAGGACGAGATTGTTGGCCAATTTCATGGAATTGCTTTCATTTTGGTTGCTTAGCTGCTTTTTTTGGCAATTGCTTTTTTGCTTGCCATGACGAGGCTGATGATTGCCATTTAGTCTCGAGGAGTAACCACTGTTTGTCATATAATAATGTTTTTTTGTTTCGAGGAGTCATTCGTTAAAGCCTTTTACTTGTTGTATTACATATTATTTTTTTGGTGTTGTTTTGTTTTCGTTGGTTTTAATGCCACTTGTTGTTTGCGGTTAAGTATTTGGCTTTTGCGGCAGAGTTTTTCCAGTTTTATTATTTTTGGCCTCATTACAAAACTCCAAGTGTTGATGTTGGCAAAGTTTCAAAAGCATAGCACCAACAAGAGCTATGATATTTGGCAATGCACAGCTACACCTCCTCTTTCTTCAGCGGCAAAAATATATGTTGTGCTGAAGTGTGATATTTGATAACGTTTAGTTGTAATGTAACACTCTATTAAACACAATATTAGATGAAAGCTAACATGGAAAAGAAAAAAATAATGTTGGCCGAATTAAAAAAGCCATGCAATTTGAGTAAATGCCAAGTCAGGCCAATTTTTTTCTTCGCTTTCTTTTGAAAATTGAAATAAAGCTATTATAATTGCTTAAAAGAAGAAGAGGAAAATTAATGGGATTTAATTTCAGAGCGAAAAACAATTGGAGTCTATGAAAAGGGTACTAGAGGGGCGTATTATTACCAATTATTAGTTATACGCCACCAGGGATTTAATTAATATTAGTTATACGCCATACCTGGCATTTTGACAATTGAATAAACAAAAGATAAAGGAACATATCAAAACTCTAAAAAAATATTGTTTTTAAAGTATACCCTTCGACATGCAACACAATTTGAGTGAATACCAAGTCAGGCCAATTTATTTCATTGGTTTCTTTTGAAAATTTTAATTAAGCTTATAAACATATTTCAAAGAAAACATTGGAAAATAAATAGTATTTGGTTTCAGAGCGAAAAACAATTTGAAAGGAGAACTTGGGGCGTGTTATAGCGAATTATTGGTTATACGCTACTTGGCAAATAATTAATATTACTTTTACGCCCATCATGGTATTTAAAAAAAAAAAAAATTAATAAAATGAAAAAAATGGTAAAGGAAACGATCCAAAATCTAAAAAAAAATATAGAAAAAAGAAAAATACGCTTTTATGGACTGTGAAAAAATAGGTTTTTACAAATCTATGCTCAGCTAGGACTGGGAAAAATATTTCTTAACAAAATGTATATTTTTGTGGCCTGGAAAAAATATTTTTTTACAAATATATGTTCTTCTTCTTCGATTGTCGGATCGTTATAAGTTACTGAATCGACCTACAGGAAAAACATTTTTACTATACCTTGAAAAAGTTTGTATTTAACAATTTACCAATCTTGGGCCTTGATCAAATATTTCTTTACAATTATATGCTCTGCTAGGTTTTGTAGGAATATTTCTTCACAAATATGTGCTCTACTAGACTCTGAATTATTTCTTTTAAAATTTATGCTTTGGTAGGCCTCGAGTTAACATTTATTTTCAAATTTATGCATGCTAGACCTAGACAAAATATTTCTTTACAAAAAAATTTTTTTCTAAGCCATGAAAAATATTCTTTTCTACATATATATGCTTTACTAGGTAAAAAATTATTTCTTTACAAAAGTATGCTTTGCTGGCCTTTTAATTAATTGTAAAGAAATATTAAAAAATTATGCTCTACTATGCCTTAAAAAATATGCATTTACAAATATATCCTCTTCGAGTCCTTTAAAAAATATATTCCATGCTACGCCTATCGAAATATTTGTTTACTAATTTATGCTCTGCTAGACCCAGCAAAAAAATGTTCTCTGTAAAACTAGGCTCTGCTAGGCATGGAAAAAATATGTCTCTGCAAATTTAGGCCCTGTTGGCCTGTACAAAATATTCCCTAAAAAATATACGCTCGCAGAGGTCTTTGAAAATATTTTCTTTAACAAACTAATCTACAGGTAAAGTAGATTAGATTAAAAAATCTTAGGGGCGTATGATAAATTTTAATTATGAAATATGGTATCGTATAATAAATTTTACTTATATCTCATTGATCATACGCCCAATATAAAAACTTAACAAATTCATGCCAGAAAAATTATCTCGAATTTTGTAAAATAATATTTGTTTTCAAATCTATACTCTGCTTGACCCTAAACATTTACGCTCAGAGATGGCTTTGAACATATGTTTTTAATAATCTAAAACCTTGTGGATTACCAAAACCTAAGGGGCGTATGATAAATTGTAATTCAGGAATATGGTAGCGTATAATAAATATTAATTATTTCGCATTGATCATACGCTTCATATAAAAACCAAAACAATTTCATTTAATAATATTTTAATATTATTTTTCAAGACCCGAGAACGTAGATTATTCCAAAAACATAAATTTTCCTAGATCTATCACAGCGTAGTTTTTTAATGGATATTTTCTTCTTTTCAGAACATCTTTTTTTAATTCTATCAAGGCGAAAATTTTTCAGAATATTTTTTTGTGGTTTGTGTTCTACCCCGTTTTTTGATGTGGTAACACACCAAAGTCCCAAAAACTTTCTTCAAAAAGGTTGGAGAAATGTAATGGGAATAAAAAAAGAAAGTTGATGGGGAAAAAAGTTTCAATGCATAATGCTGCCTGTCTTGCGAATAAGAAAAAAATTACAAAGCAATGAAGTTAATGTGCATAAAAAAGCCACGTCAATACTCTATGTGTTGTCGAAATAAGTTTGCTAAAACACTATTTGCTTAATTACATTTCTATAAAAGCAGAAAAAATAAATCCATTTGCGTTTTTTTTACCCACAAAAATCCCAAAAACTTTGTCATACACTTTTTTATCTAATTTGTAATTTTATGTTTGAGAAAAAAAATGTGACTTATTTTATTTCGCAGTTAATTTCAATTTCAGTTTTTTTCACCGCCCTATTCTGTTTTCTATATAAAGTATAGATTTTTAGTTTAACGTCAATGACATTTAAATACTTGTAATGTTCGATTTCCCGTTCCCTTATTGGATTTACTGCTGCTGCTGGTGCTGCTGTCAATATGTAACAATGAATGTTGACAACGAAATTAAAATGTTTTTCAGCTGCTTCTGATATTACTGTTCATGGTGCTGTTGCTGGTGGTGCAATACATTTTTAATTAATTTCAATTTTGTTGTGAGGGTTCCAATGTTGCCACTGCTTCCTAGCCTGTTCGCGGCCTTGGTGGTAAAGGTGTTTTGTTTGTCAGGGTGCTGGGGTGTAATTTTTTCGCTGGTGCCGTAGTTGTGTTGTCTTTGTTTTAGTTTTTATTTTTGCCTTTGTTGTAAATCAGTATGACATTTTTTTCAGCTGGGTTTGGTTTTGTTGTTATTTTTTTCTGCTTTTCGCTGAACTGAAATTAATTGAAAATGTCATTTGCCGCAAATTACTCAGAAATACCAGCCAAACAACCAACCAACTAGTTTAATGCAGTTATTTTGTTTGCAGCAAACGAAGGCAAAAAATTCGTTCAATCCCTAGGTTTTTTTGGCGGATTTTATAATAAATGATAAAATAATGGTTTATATTAAATAAATTAAATTAAATGAAAAAAAATATTATATAGTGGGTTATGTAGCGTATGATTAATGAGAAATAAATAGTATTTATTATACACCACATAGTATTCAATAATTATTATTTATCATACGTCCTATACAAATGACAACTAATGGTTTTTGAAGTAATTATTATCTAAAAACTCAGCACTTTTATAGGATTAGAAAAAATATTTCTTACAAAATCTACGTTCTGATGGGACTAGAAAAAATATTTTTTTTTACAAAATCTACTTTGATATAACTAGAAAAGATATATTTCATAAAACCTAAGCATTGATAGGACTAGAAAAAAATATTTTTTTATCAAAATCTACCTTCTGATGGGACTAGAAAAAAATATGTTTCTTAAAATAGGACTAAAAAAATATTTTTTCCACAATATACGCTCTGATATCACTAAGTAGGATATGTTGCGTATGATTAATGTAAAATAAATAGTATTTATTATACGCAACATAGTTTGCAATAATTATTATTTATCATACGTCCCGTAGAAATGTCGACTAATAGCTTTTTGAAGGACTTGATAAATTAAAAAAATACGGTTTAATAGACTAAACATATATTTTTTACAAAATCTACGCTCTGATAGGTCTGAGAAAAATATTTTTTTAAAAAATCTACGCTCTGATGAGACTAACAAAAATATTTTTTAAAAAATCTACACTTCGAGAAAACTTATATAAAATATTATTTTAAAAAGTTGCGCTAAAAGTAGGCGCAGTGGCGATTCAGGAGAAATATCCTTTTTAAAATCAACGCTCTTATAGGTCTTAAAAATATCCTTTAAAAACTCAACGCTCTGTAAGGCCTAAAAAATATTATTAAAAAATCTACGCTTTGATAAGTCTTGCAAAAATGTTCTATAGAAAATCTGCACTTGGATAGAAAAATATTCATTAAAAATCTACGCTTTGACAGGACATGCAAAAAATAATATAAAAATTCTACGCTTTGTTAAGAATTTTTTCAGAAAATCTACGCCTTTAAAAAGTCTTGAAAAATAATTTTGTTATTCAGTAAAAAAAAATATTTCTTAAAAAATCTACGCCTTGGTAGAACTTGAAAAAAATATCCTTAAAAAAGTCCACTAGTTGGTAGGACTTGGAAAAAATATTCGTTAAGAAATCTACGTTTTGATTGGACTAGGGAAAATATGTTTTAAAAAATGTACGCCCTGACTGAGGAAATATTCTTTAGAAATCTACGATCGGTCTTCCATTGAGAAATATTCTTTAAAAAAATTATGTTATGATAGTACTTGAAAAAATATTCTTTAAAAAATCTACGCATTGAAAGGAAAAGTATTCATTGAAAAATCTACGCTTTGTTAGGACTTGGACACTGTCATCTTTAAAAGTTTATCCTTTAAAATGACTTGGCAAAATATTTTTTTTGAAAAATCTGCTCTTGAAAAATAATTTTTAATTGGATCATCAAAAAGTATCCCTTTCAGAAACCTACCCTCAGTTGGACCTTCCGAAGGTATTTCTTAAAGATATCTGCGCTCGCTTGGCCTTCAAAAAGTATTCCTCTTAGATATCAATGATCGTTTGGCCCTTCAAAACGTATTTCTTTTAGAAGTTTACGCTCGGTTGGCCTTTAAAATAATATTCTTTTTACCATCGGCTGGCCATTCCAGAATGTATTCCTTTTAGAAATCCTTCCTCGGTTAGTACTTTCAGAAAGTATTCCTTTTAGAAATCTTCGCTTGGCTGGCCCTTCAAAAAGTAATCCTTTTAGAAACCTACGCTATAATAAGCCTCCGACAAAACACTTTAAGTATCCTACCTTAAGGTGGCCTTTCAAAAAGCCAATCAAAATTTTAAAGATATTCCTGAGAAACTCGGGTAAGGCTTGAAAATATAAATTTTTAATATTAATTTATGTGGGTCTAATAGTCTTATGTCCCAAAGAAATCCTTCAAATTAAAAAATATTAAATCAATGCGTATGAGTAATGTCAATAGTTATACGCTACCAAGGCTAAAGTCTAATTAGCTACCTGAGGCTGAAACAAACAAACAAAACGTTTATTCCAAAAGAAATTACAATTATCATAAAATACCTTATTGGAAATATTCACTATATCCAGACTTTTCCGACTCATTGGAATACAAATTATTAAATCAAGGCGTATAAGTAATGCCGTTAATTATACGCCATCAAATCGAAAATAAAGTAGAAAAATTTATTTCATTTTGAGAAGACCTAGAATTACCTTTTTTTAAACCGCTGAAAATATTCAATAAATATACAATCACTATATCGGAAACTGATCTACAATATTGCGACTTTCTAACATGACATAAATTAGGAGAGATATGGAGATATGGGCGTATGAGTACCGTCGTTAGTAATACGTTTCTATGGCCAAACAATGCATTACATCTTAGGTTAAGAAAAATATAATTTCCCTTGCAAACATTTTTCTTTCTCAATATCCAACCATATATATGAAAAGTAGTATATCTAAACTGGGCCGATTTTCACGATACCCTTCACCACTTTGGGTATATTCTACATATGTATCCTAACAGACGACGCGTTTTTGTTATGTATCTATATCTCTACCGATATCTTGCCTGAGACTAATTTATTTTACTTCAGTACGTTGTGTCAATCGGCCTAGTTAGCAACATCATTCTAGACTTAATTCCAAAATTCGTGCAAATCGAATGATATATAGGGACTTTTATACACCGATTTTTCCCAAAACTTTGCACACATCATTCTAGATCTTATTCATTACGCTGTGTCAAATTTTGTGCAATTCGGATATATATGCGACCTGTACTTTGTTTACAATTTATATATGGACATATCGCTGACCGATTTTTTCATTTCAATAGGGTTCGTCCTTTGGCCAAAAAGTGATGTGCCAAATTTCATACAATTCGGATCATAAATATTTTTGCCTGTTACATTTAACATGGACATATGCACAAAGACATAATACCCTGTACCACAGTGTGGTGAAGGGTATAACTAGATTATTTTATTATTAAATTTCTTAATTGTTACAATCATTCGCCACATTCTACAAACATTATTCCTTTAACACAAATTCGAAAATCTAACCTGACCTCTGCTCTGTTGATGTGTGAAAAAATATATATTTTTTGCCCAAAACCCATTTAAATTTGAAATTATTAAATCAATGCGTATGAGTAATGTCGATAGTAATACGCAACCGAGTCTAAAATAATATTTCCTGCCTGAGGTAGAAAAACATGAATATAATTCCCAAACCAACACACAATCTTTCCTCAATGATATAAGTTAATTAATTTCCATTGAATATATTCCTGACTTTTAGGAATCATTGGAGCAAATATATTCGACCAATGCGTATAAGCTATGACGTTAGTTATACGCTACCAAGACCAAACATAAAATGGCTCTCTGGAATTAAAGGTATATTACACACAATAGGTGACCTGGGCGTATGAGCAACGTCGTTCTGAGGCCATGTAATTTATTTTTACATATCGACGGTAAGAAAAGTATAAATTCCTTGCAAAAATTATTAATTGTTAAACCTTCAAGTAGATATTCGGTCTTTCCCCTTCACATTTTGCCAATATTCACCATTTATTAAAGACTTTGTCCAAAAACTCAAACTGGTCTTCCGAATCAACAGCAAACAAAAATCTGTCACATTAAATATTCCAAAGTGTGTAGCTTGTTCGTTCGCTCTATATATATATATATTATTCTTTCAAATTACATTTATTTTCATTAGGACTAAAAGCTGTTTTATGTTAAAAATCTACCACAAGCAGACGCACATATAAACACAATGAACTTTACTCCTCCCCTGCAAACGGGATACACATTTGGCAACACAATGTTATTTATAAGCTCTCGCTCTCCCTTTACCCTCCCAGCAATCACTTTAAAACATTGTGTGATCTCAATCCGGTCGAAGCACTTTGCCGTTTGCCGTTGTAGTCTGACTGCTACTTATAGGAATTATTTAATATTACAACACTATTTACAAAAATCAAAAGCGAAACATTTAACAGCAAAAGACTCTAACCCTGGATATTTTCACATCACCCATTCCATTTCAATCGACAATGTGTTTTACTTTTGGTCCACCGAACTATGGGCTGTTTTACTGGGCTTACTTAAGTCTCCAACAGCAACAAAGAGCGGTTGGTATTACAATGCCAACTTGAATAACCAAAAAGAAGAAGATTGGGGCAAAACCCAAATCTCATACAAACGACTAGCTAGGGGGGGAATCGAAGAGAAAATGGTATGAAAGTTGGCTGAAGACCAGCAAAATAGAGAAGTAGAGAGAGCCGGGTATTTTTTCATTTATTCATCCATTTTACTTCTTTCTTCCTCATGGTCTTTTTTGTTGTTGTTCTTGCTGTTAAATGTAATTGAATTAAATGCGGGAAAAACGAAGTGAATTAAATAAGTTTTCACCATTTGCCAAAAAGAAAAACTTTCTGGCGGTTTTCACTGTTACGAGGAGTTTGTCGATTTTTTTTCTTCCATTTTCGGAATGGGAATATTTAAAACTGTGTCTACAATATTTAAATGCAGGCAACACACCAACGATGACAACGGCAACAACATTAACATCATCAAGAAAAAAGCCTGCCTGAATGCTTTCCAACCAAATGAAAAAATGTCTTTGTATGATTCGACCTTAGCCACAACTTTATCTTTTCGGCTTGACTAAACAATAAAGAAAATGGTAATTTTCTTTTAAGAGTGCCGGGGAAAATGAAGTGTAAGGACTGGGAGATGGGGTTCTTCGACTCTGTTTTATAAAAATATATCAAATTGTGTATAAAGGAACTCTTTAAAATGAAGTCATAAAAATTCTCTCAATGTATACCAAGGCGTATGATAGATGACAATAGCCATACGCACCTATGTACCCACATAATTTTGCAGGAAATCAAATTTTATTAGTGTTCTCTATTCGGAGGACTGCAAGACGTCATTATACCTTCCACCATAGTATGGAGGGTATATTAATTTTGTCATTCCGTTTGTAACTCATCGAAATATTCATTTCCGACCCTATAAAATATATATATTCTTGATCAGGATAAAATTCTAAGACGATCTAGCCATGTCCGTCTGTCCTTCCGTCCGTCTGTTGTAATCACGCTATCTGAAGCAATTGAGATAGGGTGCTGAAATTTTTCATAGGGTTGTCTTTTGTCTGCAGGCAGGTCAAGTTCGAAGTTGGGTTTAGGTTTTAGCTCCCATATAAGGGTACCCGCCAAATTTCGGTATTTTGGGGTTCTTGAGCGCGTTTTTCAGCCGAATTCGCTGAAATTTGGTACATTGGGTTCATATACTAAATGTCTCCACAAAAAATTATAAGTATAGGCCCATATTTTCTGGTAGCCCCCATATAACGGTACCTCCTAATTTTCAGTATTTGGGGTTTGTGGCCGTATTTTTCCACCGAATTGACTGTAATTTAGTATTTTGAGTTCTTAATAGGTACCAAATCACTCTACTAAAAATTATGTATATAGGTCAATTTTTTCGGGTAGCCCCCATATAAGGTTACCCCCCAATTTTCGGTATTTTGGGGTTATTGAGCGCGTTTTTCAGCCGAATTCGCTGAAATTTGCTACATTGATTTCTTATTGGGTCCTAAATGTCTCCACAAAAAATTATAAATATTGGGCCACTTTTTCTGATAGCCTCCATATAACGGTACCTCCCAATTTTCAGTATTTTGGGGTTTTGATCGTATTTTTCCGCCGAATTAGCTGTAATTTAGTATTTTGAGTTCTTAATAGGTACCAAATCTCTCAACAAAAAATTATGAATATAGGTCCATTTTTTTCGGATAGCCCCCATTTAAGGGTACTCGGTATTTTGGGGTTCTTGAGCACGGTTTTCGACCGAATTCGCTGTAATTTGGTATTTTGTAGTCGTATATGGTAACACATCTCTCTACCAAAAATTATTAATATTCACCCCCTTTTTTGGGGTAGTCCCCATATAACCCTCTTTTTTATATTAAAATAGTTATCTGATTTGTTCCGCGTTTTGAGTTTGGTTCTAAGACTCTATTGTAATCATTTCACCTGCGGAGGATGGCGAGATAAAAAAATTAGAACGTGAGGTTCTATAATGAACTATAGCCGCATTCAGACCTAGCCCCTGTGTGGAAGTTTCAGAAGGAGTGGATCGATATTCCCCATCTTCGAATTTGAATTATCAATTAAAAATTTCTGAAATTTGTATTATGGTTTACATTATGGTTTACATAATCCGTTTTCAGACATGTCGGTATAGGTCCACTTTTTGGTATGTTTCCTTTATTTTCATTTCTAGTACCTGTCAGTATATCTATGGTGGAGGGTATCCAATGTTCGGCCCAGCCGAACTTAACACTTTTTCATTTGTTTTTATTATAATTTTGCGTATAAGAAATTTAATGTGTATAAGAAATTCTTTAAAATGAAGTCATAAAAATTATCTAACTGTACACTAAGGCGTATGACAGATGACAACAATCATACGCACCTATGTCCCCATATAATTTCAAAGGAAAGCAATTTAGTTCATATTTTGATCCGAAATATGCTATAACTCGACATTTTCAATTCTAAAATTCATATTTTATTTTTTGATAATACAAATTTACGGAAACTGTTGTTGTAACCTTCAAGCCTAATTAGAAAATTCCTACCTCAACCACATTGCATGTTTAGTTTGTAAACTGAAAACCATAACAAATTTAACACCTTTGGCTAATAAAAAATGTCACACAAAAAATAAGCATTCTTAGCTAAAAACCATTTAACCAGCTAATAACCATAATTTTCAATCAGATTTACCCAAAAACTAACAAACAAAAAAATTACAGAGAGTTTATAATTTATATAAGTTCTTTATCAACAACATGCCACATACAAATCTTTTAATCATTTAGCTGGAGCGAACAAAAAAAAAACACTCCCAAATGAACACCATATCTCAGCAAATATCAACAAGCCACATGTAATTTGTCTTTTGGGGTTTTTTGCTGTTGCTGCTGCATGTTACTACAGCAATGACATTACCAACAACACATAACCACCAACTACAATGGCAGCAACCAGCAACAAATATCAGCGGCTTTGGCAAAACACCATAAAATTTCTTTTACCAGAACAACAACGCCAGCAACAACAAAAAAATAAAACTAAAACCGGTAGTTATTATAACATATATGCCATATAAACCCGGCAAACCCAACACCATTTTATATAAAAATTGTCGGGGTTTTTTGTCGCTCTGTTTTCCCCCGCCTCCCGCACTTTTGCCACACAACAAAGCCAATAATGTTGCGAACTAACGGGCCAAGTGTATGCATGGCTGTTGTTGTGAAATAAATTGAATGCTATCTCAACATACATTTACAAAAATGTCTATAGATATAATAGAGTAGAGTGTGAGAGAGTATGTGTGTGTGCGATATAGGTATGTGTGTCTGTGTGCAAAAACACACCATATATATATTAAATGTTTATACTAAAAATGCATTTAAAAAGTAATTTGTCTGAGACCGCCAAAATAAAAATCCGCATGAATTTATTTTGTTTGCAAAAAAAAAAGCGGCACACACATATACTGTCGCTCTCACACTACCAGGACGGCATGAAGCAACAATTTTATGTTCTAGCATGTAAAAGGACATTGGACAGACGTACAAAATTGTATAGGGTTATTAGAATGTGTATAAATATTTTAAATGTTGTACAAAATCATACGACTGAAGAACTGTTTAAAATAAATTTAAATACACGAATCTATATAAATTCTACTAGCGAATAAAGAAAATAATAAATGTGTGCGTATGATTGCTGTCAATACTTATACGCCTAAAGCGTCGATTTATAATAATGATTTTTCAATTTAAAATAGAAGGATATGAAGATGAAACAAACATTAAATAGAAATACCCTTCAAAGGAATCTTATGTGATAAAACAGATGGTAGAAAAAATTAACCGTAGAATATAGAAAAAAATATCTACAATCTACTGGAGTAGGACGAAAACAAGAACTGTATGATCGATGTCAATGCTTATACGCCTAAATGAACACATTTTTTAATTTAAAAACTCTGGTTATAGGACTGAAGGATAAGTTAATTAAAAACCAATTTCAAAGGAATATTATATAATAGGATAGGATCCATACCTATACGCCTCAAATGACATATTTTAATAAATACAATAGTATAATTATTATTGTATCCTCAAAGTAAAGAAGAATTTTTAACAGAGTGATTTTCTTGAGCCTAGAAAAAATTTCTAGGGTACGAGTATGCTTTGTATTAATACCTATACGTTGAAAGTGACATATGTTATCCTTCCTTGATAAAATCTACTGAATAGAAAAATATGAATTTTAAAAATTATTAAATCATTTCTTAGGAGCTATTTTCAGTATAAATAATTTGTTGGGTCTGTGATGCGTATAATTGTTGTCAATAAATACTCCTTTTAATGAAATTTAATTTGAGAAATCAGTTTGATAATAACTCTTCCAGAGAAATCTTAATATCTCATATAAAAAGTGTACCTATTTAATATAAATTTTATTTTAAATCCGTACAAATAAAAGTGATATTTGGTAGTGATGTTGTGCGTACGATTTACGTCAATACGTATACGCCTAAATCGTCATATATTTTATTTCTCAGATTGTTGTATTATTAAGTTACATCAAAACGATTCGGAAAATTATAATAAATTGTCCTTTACTAATTTTCTTTTCATCTTTCTCTCTTTTTAGGTAAGTTCCACATAAATACGCTAAAACTGTATCAAAATTAAATATTGCAAATTCGGAGTAAGTATATACTGGCCGAAAAAAATACTCCGCTCTCTGATGGCCCTGAAAAAAAACTCTTTAAGAGACCATGGGCTTTATACATGAAAATGCTTTTTGAAAAAAAAAACGCATTGATAGCTGGTCCTTGGAAACAAATTTTTACGAATAAACGCTACGAATCTAAGAAATCATTTTTAAAAAATTCACAATTACAGGTTGCTGATATGTCTTGAAAACATATATATCTTAACAAAATATTCTTGAAAAATTTACCCTTCTTTAAAAAATATACGCCTTGATAAGATTGAAAAAAAAAGATTATTTTAAAAATCTACGCACTGAGAGGATTTGGAAAAAATATTTTTTAAAAAATCTTCACCTTGATAGGACCTTAAAAAATATTACTTAAAAATCTACTCCTTTTTTATATCTTTTTTCTTAGTTAGGCCTTGAAAAAATAATTTATGTTGTGTTAGGATTTAGAAAATTTTTCTTTAAAAATCTACGCCTTAAAAGGATTTGGAAAATTTTTCTTTAAAAAGGATTTGGAAAATTTTTCTTTAAAAATCTACGCCTTAAAAGGATTTGGAAAATTTTTCTTTAAAAATCTACGCCTTAAAAGGATTTGGAAAATTTTTCTTTAAAAATCTACGCCTTACAAGGATTTGGAAAATTTGTCTTCAAGAATCTACGCCTTAAAAGGATTCGGAAATTTTGTCTTTAAAAATCTACAAGAAATGTCTTGGGATTTTCCTAAAAATTTACGCTTATGTAAACGTACCTTAAAAATTTACGATTTGCTTTCTGATAGCCCTTGACAATTTTCTGTTCTCAAAATCTTCGCTCTATTGGTTCTAAAAATAATAATTTTAAAAGGTTGTGAACTGGTATATTTTTAATTTATATTATTTGAAATTAAAATTCTACATTAAAAATATCAACTTATTGCGATGTTGGTACGTATGATGGTTGTCAATACGTATACGCCTACAGAATCAGTCATTAGTAGTTTATTGGAATGTTGATACTTATGATTATTATCAACACTTATACGCCTGTAAGTTTAGGTCTTCAAAAAAAATAGTCTATAAAAACTGACTATATTTTAGGCTTAGAAAAAATATTCTTCAAAATTTTACACTCTGCTAGTCTTTGAAACAATATACACTCAGGTGGTCCTTGAAAAATATTATTTAAAACAATATATGTTCTGATAACCCTTGAAACAAAGTAGGTCACAACATCTACGCTCCATTAGCCATTAACAATGTGTTTTTTTTTTTTTGTAATTTACGATCCAATAATTTTTTTTTTAATTTTTATTAATTAAGATATCAAATTTAAAATAAATGGGAAGCTGTGCGTATGATGATTGTCAACACGTATACGCCTGCAATATCGGTTATTAGTATAATTTAAAAATATCCTTTAAAAATTTGGAATCTGATATTTTTGTTATTTAAATAAATTATTATCAATTATAATATTCATGTAAACAATATTCATTCATATACAAAAAAAATATAATATTCATTATATTCAAATAAAGTATCATTTTATTAGGAATTTAGTGCGTATGATGGTTGTCAACACTTATACGCCTATAATATCAATCTACCAACCAACTCTACTCCAAAAAAAAAAAAAAAAATATATATATTCTTTAAAAGATTTGCGATCCGATATATTTGATATATACGTTATTTTGTATTAAGATATTAAATATAAAATATCAGTTTATTGGGAAGTTAGTGCGTATGATGATTGTCAATACTTATACGCCTTCAATATAGGTTATTAATAATTTATATAAATATTTTATTTTAGTTGGCCAAAACTAAAAAGAATCTACTCTATAAAGTTTTATTCGAATTGGCTTATGTGTAGCTTTTTAAAATAATGTCACATTTGAAACCCTATTTTCCATATTCAACAACTTCAACAATCTACCGACTCCGACTCTACTCTACACAAATCCACACACACCCAGAAAACAGAAAAAATCCGAACCCTGAAACAAACTCCGCCATGTACTACGTATATCATTGAATCTGAACAAGTATAGTGTATTCAAATTTGAACACAATGAAACATTATCAAGGGAAAAATTTCCCAAACAGAAACAGCAACAACAACAACAACAATGTAAAGCTTCTACAAAATATGAGACTATAATAAACGTGAACAGCTAACAAATAAACCTGTTGGTCTCCCCATAGACAGGGCTATGCAAATGGCGAACACACACAAACACACTCTGAGGCCCACTCTGTCAGCTCGTTTGTAAAACATTACACAATTTCATAGCCCATAGACGAACGAACGACCGATCCACCGAACGTACGTACACACATGATTCCTTTGCATATGCATACAAAGCAGCAACAACAGCAAACATATTCATCGAGATGTCTCCATATGCATTATTATGAAGATATGCATGTGTGCGAGTGAGTGTGTACGTGTGTATATGTGTGCTGGTGTTTACTGTGATTACGCGAAGCTATGTTCACATTACATGTTCACTAATGGTTGAACAAGCCGCAAGCATATCCGGTATTATAACATTCTTCTACGTCGGTACTATGGATAAAATTTGCTTCCGAGTGGTGGAGAGGTTAGGTCTGGCGGTCAGCCCGACTGATATTATTATGGTGCCTTCTTATTACACCACTTGTCTCATTGTTGTTGGCCATATTTGGTTTGGGGTAGGAGTGGTTGGTGTTGGACTGTTTGGTTGGTTGGCTGGTGTTACTTCCTATACGCCATTTACTTGAAATCCTGGGAATAAACTTAGCTTATACAGCGGGTAATTGCTGGACGACATTGTTGGCCATGAGTGGTGGTGGCTCTCTCTTTGCTACCATTGGTGGCACCGCAATTGCATTTAATAAAACGTAGCCACGGCGTAGGTCAGGGTGATTATGTGGGATAAACAAAATATGGAAGTGAGGGGTACTGAAAAAATTAAAAAATATATAAAAAGTATTTTTTTTTATAAATTCAGGTCTTGTAGACCATTTAAAAGATTTTTATCAAATGCCTGCGGATTACTATTAAAAAATATTTGCATAAAACTCTGGCTCTATGATGAGCCATTGAAAAATATTTTGAAAAAGGCTTGCGATTGACCCACGCCTTTCGGTGGTTTCTTATTTTTTTTTTTAATTCAGGCTTTGTTTTGGGTCTTTAAAAAATATTTTTTAAAGTCCAGGCCTTATAAAATATTTTTAAAAAATCCACGCCTTGCAGTGGTTTCTTAAAAAATATTTTTTTTTTAATCCAGGCCTTTTGATGGACCCACACCTTTTGTTGGGTATTTAAAAAATATTTCTAAGAAATCCACGCCTTGCAGTGGTTCCTTAAAAATATATATTTTTTAAAAAATCCCATTTTTGGGTCCTTGAAAAAATATTTCTAAAAAATCCACGCCTTGCAGTGGTTCCTTAAAAATATATTTTTTTTAAAAATCCCATTTTTGGTTCCTTGAAAAATTATTTTTAAAATATCCACGCCTTGCAGTGGTTGCTTAAAAATATATTTTTTAAAAATCCAATCTTTGGATTCTTGAAAAAAATATTTTTAAAAAATCCACGCCTTGCAGTGGTTCCTTAAAAATATATTTTTTTTAAAAATCCCATTTTTGGTTCCTTGAAAAATTATTTTTAAAATATCCACGCCTTGCAGTGGTTCCTTAAAAATATATTTTTTAAAAATCCCATCTTTGGATTCTTGAAAAAAATATTTTTAAAAAATCCACGCCTTGCAGTGGTTGCTTAAAAATATATATTTTTTTTTAAATCCCATCTTTGGGTCCTTGAAAAATTATTTTTAAAAAATCCACGCCTTGCAGTGGTTCCTTAAAAATATATTTTTTAAAAATCCCATCTTTGGGTCCTTGAAAAAAGTATTTTTAAAAAATCCACGCCTTGAAGTGGTTCCTTAAAAATATATTTTTTTAAAAATCCCATTTTCGGGTCCTTGAAAAAATATTTTTAAAAAATCCACGCCTTGCAGGGGTTCCTTAAAAATATATTTTTTTAAATCAAATTTTTGGTCCTTGCAAAAATATTTTTAAAAAATCCACAGCTTGCAGTGGTTCCTTAAAAATATTTTTTTAAAATCCCATCTTTGGGTCCTTGAAAAAATATTTTTAAAAAATCCACGCCTTGCATTGGTTCCTTAAAAATTTATTTTTTAAAAATCCCATCTTTCGGTCCTTAAAAAAATATTTTTTAAAATCCCATCATTGAGTCCTTGAAAAATATTTTTAAAAAATCCACGCCTTGCAGTGGTTCCTTAAAAATATATTTTTTAAAAATCCCATATTTCGGTCCTTGAAAAAATATTGTTAAAAAATCCACGCCTTAAAAATATATTTTTTAAAAAATCCTTTGGGTCCTTAAAAAAATATTTTTTAAAAATCCCATATTTCGGTCCTTGAAAAAATATTTTTAAAAAATCCACGCCTTGCAGTGGTTCCTTAAAAATATATATTTTTTGAAAATACCATCTTTGGGTCCTTGAAAAAATATTTTTAAAAAATCCACGCCTTGCAGTGGTTCCTTAAAAATATATATTTTTTTAAATCCCATCTTCGGGTCCTTGAAAAAATATTTTTAAAAAATCCACGCCTTGCAGTGGTTCCTTAAAAATATGTTTTTTTTTAAATACCATCTTTGGGTCCTTGAAAACATTTTTTTTAAATCCACGCCTTGTTGTGGTCCCTTAAAAATATATATTTTTTTTAAATCCCATCTTTGGGTCCCTGATTTTTTTTAAATCCACGCCTTGTAGTGGTCCCTTAAAAATATTTATTTTTTTAAATCACATTTTTGGGTCCTTGAAAAATACGTTTTTAAAAAATCCACACATTAAGTGGACTCTTTAAAAAAATATTTTAAAAAATCCATGTCTTCCCTGGACTCTTAAAAATATATCTTTAAAAATCCACGAGTTAGATAGAGTCTCAAAACATATTTTTAAAAAATGCTTAATTCTTAGAAAATATTTTTCCCCAAATTTTATTTTTCCCCCTCGTATTTTCCTCTTCCAGAGTGAAAATATAATAAATCGCTTGTCTACAATATTCTGACATTGTCTTGGATTTTAATGGCTCCCTGAATTTCTATTTATCTTGTCTAACCTTAAGAACAAAATCAAACGCCAACTCCTGCTAGTCAAGGCTAGTTTTTCAAAGCCGAAAAATTTATTCTTCACAATATCTGCAAACACAGTACAAAGTGTCCATGTGTGTGCGGAAGTAACGCTAGAACTTACCACCTCATTGAATGCATTCGCGTTTTCCCCATTAACTTCTTGGCAAAGGTACCGCACCATACGAATACGTATCAGTATGGGTATGTGTGTGTTCCTATAAATGTCAATGTGCAACAGTAGACATGTCTCTTTACTCGATGATTCTCCCCATGGCCGTAGGGGGGCACCACGTATATAGTCATCAGCTCCATTCAGTTAGATGACTGTTTCGGGGCTGACTGGCTGTTTGAAAATGCCTGCCACATACAGACGCTCATCTACACAACTTCGAACCTCATAGGGGACATGTTAACATGGCTTTCGTGCCAAAATTATTATTCGTATGTTGTACATGACAGTGGTTTTATGCCAGGGTATGTTTTTTCTGATGGTGTTTTTTTTTTGTCCCGTCTCATATGGTGAGTAAACACCATCAATGCTAGCTAGCTATACAACCTGAAGGTTTTAAGAAAACCCTATGCAAACATATCCACTTCATGCTAGGCTTTCAGTGCAATTCCCCTACATACATATATCCTTGGAGTATACACGTACAATTTCAGTCCTGTTGAGTGTTATACCCAAACACATGTGTGTGTGTGAGAGAGAGTGTTCGGTCGTTCGGTCCCGTAGACCTACCACCCATATGGAGTATGTCTAGTACATATATATTTTTTTTAATATTACCAAAGGACTACTTTGTTGTGGCATTAAAACTGTTGCATACTTTTAGGTGTTGCTGCAAAGCACTATAATTTAAATTGTGTAAAATTAGCAAAGAGAGCAAAACGCGGCAAAAAAAAAAAACAAGAAATGAACGCCGAACACGTTATATTTCCACGGTGTCATTTGTCGCACCCGGAAAATGTCACCGACGTGTGGATTATAATGAAAGGAACCCTACATGGCAACAAAAAAAAACAACAACTCTCTATATACCTATGAACACATGAATGGCAATGTGTTTCGTTTTTCTTTTTTTTGTTAAATCAAATGCATACCTTTTGTTAAAGTTTAATGTGAATTAAATGGTGTACAAATATTTTTACACGAACCAACTAGTCAGCCAACCATCCAGCGAACCGACACATTGTAGAATGTAAACAAAGACTAAAATGACACATGCAAAAAAAATTGTGCAGCGAAACTTTATCACAAACGCCTAAATGTATGCATTATTTATTTGAATAGTTGAAAAAAAAAACAATGCAAAGCTATAAAAATGTTTGATGTGGTTCCGCGAATTGTTAAGTGGAATTTTTGTAAAGAATTTAAAATTAATTCAAAGAATTTTTGAAAATGTGCAACAAGCGAAGTGTACTTGTAGGCCTGGCTAAAAAATGCAAATTGAAATTGAAACTATGACTGGCTACTAAAAAATTATTAAAAAAATACTCCTTTAAGGGACAACACAAATTAACATATTTAAAAAAAAAAAATTAAGACTTTAAAAGACCTTATTTTATTTTCGAAAAATCCCCTTGGAGAATAAAAAATATGGTCTTTTAAAAAATAGTTTTCTTAAAATTAATTTTTAAGAAATCTGATCCTTTAAGGACCCCTAATCTATATTTCACGACTTTTATATGGGATCTTAAAAAATATAATATTTAAGAAATCTTTTTGAAAATCTGGGCCTCAAATTAGATCTTACAAAATATTTTTAACAAGCCATACTGTTTCCAAACTTAAGAAAAATATTTAAAAAAAAATGTTTAAATTGGGATATTTACTTAATTGCTTACTTAGCTGGCTTGTTACAGAACGGTTGTTCCATAAGCCGAACTCAAAAAAGATTTCCAAGCTCGTCGGTCTTGTGCGTATCTCCTCAAATTTGAAAGACCACTTTCCAAGATGTTGTTTTCCACTTGGTCTTTTCATCTGACTCGTGGCCATCCCCTTCTACGGGAACCATCAGTAGGCTCGCTTTTATATGCCTTTTGAGCTGGGGCATTCTCATTCATTCGCTCAACATGACTAATTCGATATCCGCGTATAAATTGTAAAACTCGTGGTTCTTTCGACGCCGATATTCACCGTCGACGTAGATCGGTCCATAGATCTTTCATAGAAATTTTCTTTCAAACACCCAAAGAGATGCCTCATCTGCTTGCGCAAGTACCCATGCTTCAGATCCAAATAACAGCACTGGTAGTATCAGCGTCTTGTAAAGTGTGAGTTTGGTCTGGCGGGAGATGGCCTTGTTTCTAAACTGCTTACTAAGACCATAGTAGCATCTGTTGGCCATAACAATCCTTCTCCGAATTTCAAAACTGATGTCATTAGTTTTATTTATGGCGGTACCAAGGTATATCAAATGTTTAGCTACCTCGAAGCTGTAGTTCTCAAGTTCCACAGTTGGTCCGAGTCTACTGGACGTCTTGCGCGTTGATACCATCAGCTTGGTCTTCTCGCCGTTTACTGCTAGACCCACTTTGGCAGACTTCTTCTCAATTTGTTCAAATGTGGCCGCTACCGCTCGCAATGTTCGACTCATTACATCGATGTCATCGGCGTAGGCGAGTAACATGTGTTGTTTGATGTACAGAGTGTCATTTCTATTCACCTTTGCGTCTCCTATGACCTTTTCCAGCAGAATGTTAAAAAGGTCACACGACAAACTGTCACCTTTTCAGAATCCCCGTTCGGTATTAAAGGGCTCCGAGAAGTCCTTTCCGCATTTAACTGCTGATCTTGTGCCAGTTAAAGTTATCCTGCATAGCCGTATTAATTTTACAGAAATGCCAAGCACGGCCATGGCTATATACACCTCTGAACGGATAGGGCTGTCGAATGCGGCTTTATAGTCGACGAATAGGTGGAATGTGTCGATGTGTTTTTCGTGAGTTTTTTCCAGGATTTGGCGCCTTTTAAAATTTTGGGTGAAAATCTGCTCAATGGTGGATTTGCCAGGTCTGAAGCCTGGGTCTGAAGATTCAGTCGTTCACACTGACCACCAGTCTTGAATAGTTCGGCTTGTAACCCATCGGCACCTGCTACTTTATTATTCTTCAGCCGATTGTTTGATATTCTGACTTCATTTTGGCTAGGTGGTATACCGTCATCTATTATTGGTTCTGGGGCATCCTCTTCACCGCTACTATATGATACCAGAAGTTTTTCAAAATGATCCTTCCAGATCCTCAGCACCCTGTCCGTATCTGTCACCAGGTTTCCTTCTTCATCTCTACCGGAGGATGTGCTTGCACCAAAGCCTTCGGTTTGGTGTTTTACCCGTTGGTAGAATTCATTCACACTTCATTCTGACTCCTGTACATCTCTATTTGCTCATGCTCACGTTTTTCTTGTTTTCTCTTCTATTTTTCTGAAAATACGTTTCTCCTCTCTCCTTTTCTCCCGATAGTCCTCCATCGCATTACGTGTTGCTACTATACGCTGCAGGGTTGCCCTATACGCTGCGTTTTTCATATCAGTAGCATTACGACACTCCTGATCGTACCACGGATTTCTCGATACTGGTCTTTGGTACCCAAGTGTTGCTTTTGCTGCAGTTTGTAGGGAGTGGGCAATTCTATGCTTCTATATTATTATCGGGACAGGGGTGCTTTCATCAAGCAGTTGGGTAAATTGAGCGGAGTAGGCTTCTGCTATCTGTTGTGTTTGCAGCTTTTCGACGTCAAATTTCCGTGTTACATTAGATCGCACCTGTTCTGCTACATTAAGACGGGTGCGTACCTTGGCTGCCACAAGGTAATGGTCCGAATCGATATTCGCTCCTCGGATCGATCGGACGTCTAAAACACTGGATGAATGCCTTCCGTCTATCACAAAATGATCTATTTGATTTTTCGTTGTTCGATCGGGAGAGATCCAAGTGTATATCCTTGTGTATATCGAGATGCTTGAATCTAACTAATAATATTTCAAATAATATTTAAAAAAATCGAAGCCTTTAAAGGACTCTTCAAAAATAGTAATTACCTTCAAAGGAATCATTAACACATATTTTTACAAATTATGACCTTTCAATGAACCATAAAAATATTTAAGTGTTTTGGAATCTTCCATCTCCGCGCTTTTGTGCCTCGTAGGGCAACAAAAAAATCCTCATTCCGATGGTAGTTTTCAATGTTTTTTTCAATTTATATTTTATTTCAGTGATACTAAAAACTAATTTTTTTAGCAAAAACAAATAAATGAATAGAAAATAAATATTACCTTAAGCTATATCCTGCCATGCAATTTCCATTTTTTTATTTTCTAAGTTAGAGAGAGAGAGAGTAATAGCATTGGCCAAATATGTTGACCGTAAACAAATAAACCAGCCATTGTTGTGACAGTTTAATGGGCTTTTAAGCGGCTTTGGCCTAAAAGGCATTTTGTAATCATCATCGACAGCGGCATCAAAAAAAATAGCAATAATATAAAAACTTTCAACAATATATACAATTTTTTAATTGATGTGCCATAGGTTGTTATTCACAGTCATCAATATTTTGTTGTAGACTTTTTATTTTATTTTATTTATTTTTTTGTTTATAGATTTGTTTTGCATTAATTGTCATTTGAATTCCTGTCTATCCTCAGGGCTTATTTGTCAAATAGTTTGTTCTCTTCTCTTGTATTTTTTTTGTGCTCTACCACGATTTTAGTATGAGCCTTGTTGTAGCCATTAGATTTGTTTCAACAAATTTCTGTGATTTTTTGATTTTTAATTGAAAAATTTCCCATAATGTATTTAGTTTTTATTGTTGTTGTTTTTTCGTTATATTTTATTTTCATATAACTCGCAAAATATGTATTTTATTTTAATGGAAACCAATAAATTTTATATGGTCTCCTAACCAATCACGATTGAAAAAATAAAATAGTTTTATGCTAAAAGCAATAAATTTTATGGTAACAATTTTTTTTCTCTATTTTAATATCCGAAATGTAGGAAAATAATTTCAAATGCGCCCGGAAGTATGCAATAACTTTTTTAAGGAGGTTGGTTGAAAACAATGCACAATTGTCGTTGTTTTTTTTTTTCGCCACAAAACTCATAATAACATAACTCATATTGTCGCCATCATCATCGCCATTATTTAGTTTAGCATTTATTTGAAAATTTGTTCAGTTAAAATAGAAAAAAATACAAATATGAATAATTTTAAAGAATATTTTTTTCAGTAACAAAAAGGGTAACAAAAAGGTTTTCAGGGTATTATAGCTTTGTGTAGCCCCAAGAGTATGTAACGCGGCGAAATATTGGTCCTAGTCGAGATATGACGACTAGCTGAGTCCATCTAGATGTGTATCCGTCCGTCTGTCCATTATAATTTGTAAATACGATACAGGCCACAGTTATGGACAATCTTCCGAAATTTTGCATGTAGGATGGGTTCTTGCCAATGAAGACCCCTATTGTAATGATCGGTTATTATTTGGGGATAAAATGCACCAAATACATATTTTTTTCCGATTTTCTCCAGTCGCTCCAGAAGCCACAATTATGGCCCAAACATTGCGAAATTTTACATGGAGAAGGGGACCGGGCCTAAGAATAAACATAACTGTTTTCATAAAGATCAGTCCATATTTAGCGGGTCAAATGGACCCTGACTTTTGTGTGAAAAATTACAAATTTTGTATTCTATGGCGAATATATTTACTACTGAAGGACATAGGCCAGAGTAGCTGATAGTATATCCAAGAGGCATGGTTGACCTTAAAATTGATACCAATTATATGATTGTATGTACTCGGATGTGAGAGTTATAGATAAATAATTGAAGGTGTCTATGTACTACGATATTGTTTATTACAACTATTACCCCACTAGAGGGCGGCAATGTCGCGCTGATCGCTTTGAAATTTTCCATAAAGTTCCGGTTATGGTCAATGACGATGCCCATAATTTTCGGTGATGTTGAGATAGTGCTTAGGGTGCAATAATCCGAAATCAATTTTTGTCAGATTTTCTAGTCGTTCTAGAAGCCATTATTATATGCAGAACATCACATATTTTACATGGTGAAGCGGATCTGAACAATTACATAGAACGGCTATTTAGATGATGATCGGTCAATATTCCGAGGGTCAAATCAACCACAATCTAAAGTAACCACATTTTTATTTTATGGGTAAAATATTCACCTCGGGAAAACAAGATTTGGAAAATATGCCAGGGTTAGAACGTGGAGCTGTTGACCTATAATCGGTCAAGAGAGTGCAAATATGTGCAATAAGTGAAGTATGCTTTTAGGCTGTGAACATAGTAATTGAAATTAAAATGAATGGGAGACTCGTACAAAATATTCCCAAAAAGTTAACAAAATTCAAAAAAGGTCAATAAAAACTTTACGGAGAATCAAAAAAGAATTTTTCTAAAATCCCTGCCGAAAAAGGTCCTCGAAAATATTTTAAAAATATTAACGCCCTATTGAGAAGCTCTGTGTTGATAGTGTCTATATTTCTTTAAAAATCCACGCCTTCTGTTGGTGTCCAAAACAATATTTTAAAAATATTAGCGCCCTATTGAGAAGCTCTGTGTTGATAGTGTCTATATTTCTTTAATAATCCACGCCTTCTGTTGGTGTCCAAAAAAATATTTCTTTAAAAATCCACGCCTTCTGTTGGTGTCCAAAAAAATATTTCTTTAAAAATCCAAGCCTTCTGTTGGTGTCCAAAAAAAAAAATATTTCTTTAAAAATCCACGCCTTCTGTTGGTGTCCAAAAAAAATATATCTTTAAAAATCCACGCCTTCTGTTGGTGTCCAAAATAAAAATATTTCTTTAAAAATCCACGCCTTCTGTTGGTGTCCAAAAAAAATATTTCTTTAAAAATCCACGCCTTCTGTTGGTGTCCAAAAAAAAATATTTCTTTAAAAATCCACGCCTTCTGTTGGTGTCCAAAAAAAAAGAGATTTAATCTATATATATTTTTTTAATCCTAATACATACTTTGAAGACATAAAAAATCATACAATTTGGAATAAACTGTTTTTGGGGCCCTGACACAATAGACATAATTAAATGTGCTGTATTAATTAAAAAACTGAATTTTTAATACACTCAAAACAAAATAAAATTAAAAAAAAATGTTGTTAGGTTCTCAACAATTTGAGGAATTTAAGTAAAATATTATTGTGGCCAACAGATATAGAAAATATCGTAGAGTTATCGTAGGACCTCCAAAAAAACACTTAAAAAATCCACTACTTCAAAGCTCTTTCAAAAAAAAAAAAAAAAATCCAAGACTTAAAAGAACCCCCAAAAAAAATTAAAAAAATCAAATGGTCTTCTTCTTACTATGGAGGATCTCAAGAAAAAGTTATTTTCTTATCTTTAATAGACCTCTAGTTAGCAGTATTTTGCATTTTTTGCAGCCATAAGGTATGCTACAAATTTTACGAATTTAATTTTTTTAAATCTACGCCTCTAATGGCCTTCTTCTTACTATGGAGAATCTCAAGAAAAAGTTTTTTTTTCATATCTTTAATAGACATCTAGTTAGCGGTATTTTCCATTTTTTGTTACCACCAGGCCTGCTACAAATTTTACGAATTTAAATTTTATTGCTACTGCCCAATAGTATGCTACACATTTTATGACTTTAAAATTCTTAAACAAGAAAAACCAGCAACAGTTGTCATATCAGCCTTCACACAACAAAATATCACTATGTGGATACATGTGTATGTATCGGATGGTGTGTGTGTGTGTGTTTGTGCATGTGTGTAATATATCACATTTCTCTTTTTCAATACACCACGGCATGGCTTGAGGAATAAAATTAATGTGGAATAATTTTGTTGCCATTGTTGTTGTCGTTGTTATTGTTGTTCCCGTAAATTTTTGCCATAGAAATTTTTCAATAATAGCAAATTGTCAATTTTAATGATATTGTGAAAATACATTTATGGGATTCCATTTCGTAAAAGAGTAGTAATGGTTCAACATTGTTTGTTGTCATTAAAAATAATGAGATAAATATATATGTATGTGCGTATATACATATATATTATTAGTAAAACATAAACAAATTATGGACAGACAAAAATTTATACATACATATAGTATTAAAATATTGTCTATCATTATCAATTTGTTGATGATTGGGGGGTGTATAGAGTTCAATATGTATATGTACAGGAATCATATATCATGTTTACCTATACACACACACTCACCCACCCACGTATAGATATATATTTTTCAATAAAAGGCTTTATTATATAATAAACATAACAATGGCTGTATAGCATGTGTGTATGTATGTGTGCCATTGTTTGCAACACCAATTTTATTGTGATATTATTATATAAGCATTATTATGCTAATTAAATTTCGTTATAAGCACCACACACATATATGTATGTGTACACATGTGTGTGTGTGTATTTTTACTACACAATAGATAACATTAAAACCAAAACAATCATGGACCATTGTCACAAAGAGGGGCCATAGGTTGCCTATGGAACGAACTATTGGTGAAAAGGTGCTGGAATGGTGGAGGTGAGGGGGAAGAATTTCAACAAGGCACACAATAAAAACAAAAACAACATTCTAAAGCTTTTGTTATTTTTAATCATCATCAAATGACAATAACATTAATGCTTCAGCTGCTGCTACTGACGATATTGTTGTTATTGGTGGTGGTGATTGTCAGGACGAGATGATGATGATGATGACTGTCAATATAAAAGTGATTGACATTAAAACTCTTCAAACACTCAACATACTCGACAATACTTAAATATCAAACATACTCAATGCACCAAAAATTCACGCACACACACATCTATCACCACAAAATAGGAGACCCACTTGAAACAAAAAATATAAAAAAAAAATCAAATCAGATCAGAGTTTGAGAGAAATTCCGGGCGGGGGAAAAAAACTATGACAACATTGTTGGGAGTTGGAGGGCAAAATAACAATCCTTAAATAATGCCAGAGAAATACAAAACCTCCATCATATAATCGGATTACAAAATAAGAGAATTATATAATACTCAAACACACACACACACACTCACACGCAGAGACAATATATGTGTGTGCATGTGTACGCATTTATGTTATATAAAATAGGTAAAACAATCGTAACAATGATAATAAGTATGCTATATAATGTAATTAGTTATATAATGGAAAAGTTGGAAAAACAAAAAAACTGAAGCATACTTTTAGGTTTAATACAAATAAGCATTATAAAGGAAGGTTTAAAGAGTTTATTTTAAATTTGAAAAATATATACTATGGTTCAAATTTTATTGATTTACATATATATATATATATATATATTATTAAATATTGAAGCATATATATATATATATTTGATGGATATATATAGCTTTATACTAAAAAAACATATTTAATAGGACATCTGGATATTGATAAGCTGAAGCATTATTTTATATCTTCAATATTTTATAGGCTTAATTACGTTTTACGTTACTTATAGGCTTAATTACGTTTTATTAAAACTGTAAAATCTTAAATAATACTATTGTACATTTTATATTGATTTATAGAAGCTATAGCTTCTATATATATTCAGAGCATATAACTTGTACTAATAAAAAATGACTAAATTCATGTTTTTTTGAAATATTTGTTAAATTAGGCTTACATGCCCCTCTAAATGAAATGCAACCACGGCGTCCAAAGGAATATGCCAACACTAAAAAGCAAGGACTTAAACCATTGAAAATTGCAAGATGATGTTGTTTATAGATAACGATAGATGGCATCCCCAATAGGCCTCAATATGCATCTATCTATGACTTCAGAAAGTCTTAAAAACTTATGTAGGCCTCGGGATGCTATTCCTGTACTAAAATTATTTAGAATTCATTTTATTTATATATAATGGATATGCTCTAGAAAATTTTCTATCTATATAGTATCTATATCATGTCCTATGGATGTTCCTCTAACAAGAAGAATTTAATAAATAATTTAGTCTAAATACTAAATGTATACACTCCCTGTTTTTCAAACTTCTCTCTTTAAAAGCCTCTATATATTAAAATAAATCTGAAGTCTAACAGTGGTGGTTAGTGTGCCACACTACAACTCGAATCCTAGCTGATCATAAATATTTTTCCATAACAATTTTCGAATATTTCTAAAAAAGGCTTAAATCCCCTTTATATGAAGTCCGAAGCCTTCTAACATTCTAGTGACCAACCCAGAAGAAAATTGCAACACTAAAGAAGCAAGGAGCCAAACCACTGCAAACAACTCAAAAGGGTGTTGTTTCTATGCAACGATAGATGGCTCTCAAGATGAGTAATAGGAATAATAGGAATAGATTTTATATAGAACTGCTACTTATCAAATTACTCTAAATGTAAGCATCCACCAACAGGGGACTTCTACAAAACGATGGATCCCCGAATTCAAATCTCAGTGAAGGAGCAAAAATTTATGCAAAGTGGTTTTGAAATATTTGTAAACAGAGACTTTCAGATAAAATGTATAAAAGGCATTCGAATTTAAACCTCAATATCAAACCCTTGAGGATAACAAAAAAAGGCATGACAGGATATAGCGCCACCCAGACAAACATAGCAACACTTAGTAAACAAAGACCCCAACCTCCGCACAAAATTCAAAGATGCTTATTGAAATAATCTAGATAAAGGCAACCATCAACAGAGAAATTCAAAACAATCTTCTATAGTTAGTGTGTCAGACTACAAACCAATGGGTTCTGGATTCAAAAACTATTTCAAAGTGGTTTTTGTAATTCGTATTGGTAAAAATATACTTACATCCTTCTCCAGATGATGAAGCCGCCAAATATTTTAATAATCAACATATTCATCAAAATAGAAATGACTGGCGCCATCTATGAAATATGACAAAACCAAATAAGCAAGAACCCAAACCACTGCAACGAAAGAGTAGTAATAGGAACAAATAGAATAGGTTTTATCCTACTTATCGAATTACACTAAATAAATCCTCAATCAATTTTTTATAGACAGTGTGCCGAACTACAAACCAATGGGCTCCGTATTTGAATTTCGAATATGGTGTACATCACCTTTCCACACATTCAACAAAAAACCCTTGAGGATAAAACAAAATAGAAATGGCGGGAGAGAGCGTTATCCAAAGGAAAATGACAATACTGTATAAGCAAGGACTCAACCCTCTACAAAACGGAACGATAGGTGGCTCCCATGGGGAGTAATGGAACAAAAATAATATAGATTTTATGTATATATATATATATATATATATATAATTGAAATGAGAGGTTATAGACTCACCTGTGGAATATGGCAACACTAGATAAGCATATACCTTAACCATTGCAAAAATTCAAAGAGGTGTTATGTCTACGCAACAATAGATGTCAGCCACATCACCTAGGATAGGCTATAGCAGATTAGTCATTTACTTAACAGTCATTTACTTAACAGTCATTTACTTAACAGGACTAAAAAACAATGACAATCCCAAAATGAGTAGAAGGGAAAAAATAGAATATATTTTATATATAAATTTGTATTTGTTATAAAACTAAAATAATATTATATTAATATGTATAATAAGCAATACATTCCATTAATATTTTAAATTTATAAAATTTACAATTCAAAAATATGTTCCTCATTTTCAATAAATTAATGCATTTTCTCTTATTTACTTTCCAGGGTGCTTCCTCTAGTCTGGTAGTTAAATTTGCTGATACCGAAAAAGAAAGGCAAATACGGCGTATGCAACAAATGGCCGGTCATATGAATTTGCTTAATCCATTTGTCTTTAATCAATTTGGTCCATATGGAGCTTATGCGCAGGTAAATATACAAAGGGGAAATTTTCACAGAAAGAATAACGAAACGAAAAAAAAACGACAACTACAATTAAAATTTTCGTTCGCAAAACCCATAGCCACACAGGCAGCAGTAACAACCTGCTAGACCCATAACACAGATGGAATATGTTGTTAAATACGAGAACCAAGTTATTATTGTCGGAGATAAGAAGAAGGGTTCATTGGATATTGGATATGTAATAAAGAAAACAAGGGAACACATACAGAGGAACATACATTATTTTCAAGGGTCAGGGCAAAGTAACATAAGGTGTAATTCTGGCAGAAGAAAATATTTAAAGGAAGGTTGATGTAGTGTTAATGGTGAAAATGAATGTGATATGGAAAAGAGCAGAACCAAAGGAGTCGGGAGAAAATAATATGCAATTAAAAAATTTTACAGGAACCAAAACAGATGTTGGTCGTTGAAAATAATAAAATATGGAGTTAATCTGGAAATTTCAGACATAAAAATGATTTTTTAAACAATTAACAAAATAAAAGAACAAATCAAGAAAGTGAGGCATACGATGCATTAATGTAGACATATATCCTTTTAATTTGTACAAATATAATAAAGGTGCCTAAAAATAGACACTATTTTTTATTACTTTAGCACAATCAGCCAGCAAGGGGTCCATATTAATAATTTCACATACAAATCTTAAGAGAACCACAATATTTCATATATAAGCAAGAGGCCTAAAATTAGGCACAATTTTTTATAAACAGACATCTTAAAAAAAGCACCATTTCTTAGTGGTTGTAAGCAGCGGTTTTCTATAAATATTTTCACATGAAATTATCTTCCCTTTTTCGGTTGGCTATTTACCTAAAAGTATACACCATTTTTACTTTATCATAAACAGGTGATCGTATTAATTTTTTCCCATGATGTCTAAAAGTAGGCACTATTTTCTAAAAATATACACCATTTTTATACCCTTCACCACAATGTGGTACAGGGTATTATGTCTTTGTGCATATGTTTGTAACAGGCAAAAATAATCGAGATAGACCCATGGTTCCTTTTGAGAATAGGCATAGAATCACTTTCTGAATCGATTTATGCTTGTCCGTTCGTCCGTCTGTCTGTCGATGTTAAATTGTAAACAAGGTACAGGTCGCATTTATAATTCGAATTGGATGAAATTTGGCATAGGTCACTTATTTGGCCCAAGGACGAACCCTATTGAAATTCGGAAAAATCGCTTCAGATTTAGATATAGCTCCCATATATATTTTCGTCCGATTTAAGGTAAATGGATACCAAAGTCCCTTTATATGCTTCGAGTTGCACAAAATTTGGCTTAGCGTACTAAATTGAGTCTGGAACGATGCGTTTTAAATTTTGTGAAAATCGGTTCAGATTTAGATATAGCTCGCATATATATTTTCGTCCGATTTTAGGTAAATAGTGCACCAAAGTCCCTTTATATGCTTCGAGTTGCACAAAATTTGGCTTAGCGTACTAAATTGAGTCTAGAATGATGAGTGGTGTGTTTCGGGAAAATCGGCTCCCACATATAGAAATTTCCATAAATTTTCCCCAGGGTACGCAGGTGACGCTAAATCTGCTCGAATGTTAGGATAGGTTTTAGAAAGAGGGAACATAGACATGCAGTTGCTACATATGTACATATGTTCCCAAAGTGGTGAAGAGTATCATATAGTCGGCCCAGTCCGACTTTACTACTTTCCTTACTGGTCGTATTTAATATTTTTTTCATGTGGTCGTATAAATAAATGATAATAAGCAGAGGTTCTTCTTATTTTCCGACTTGGACCCAAAACCTTCACCAGGAGGATATGCCATAAATCCTCAAATATAATTTTCATTGGCTTCTACCTCAGAAATATCCACATTTGAATATAAAAAGAAACCATGTCTGATAATAAAACTTATTGCGGAATTTATTTCAATTCCCTCTATAAAATGCAGCATAAGGCCTATAAAAAAGTGGGTTGTTATTAAGTTCCTGACCTTGCATGAACGAAATTAAATTAATGTTTTAATTTTGAATTCCAATAAACCCAAATTTATTACACCACAATAATAACATTTTTTAATTGTCTTTCGTTTATTTTCTTGTCCTTCTTTAGCAACAACAAGCTGCATTAATGGCTGCCGCTGCCACAGCCCCTGGTTCATATATAAATCCCATGACTGCATTGGCCACTCAAATACCTCCGGGCATTAATGGCGCCGGCCAGCCTTCATTACCCTCACCGACCATGCCCAATTTCCAAATGGGCGCACAAACGCCCAATGGCCAACCGGGCAGTGCTGCTGCAGCAGCCGCAGCTGCGGCCGCTGCTGATGGTGTGTTTACAAATGGTATGCCACCACAGACACCATATCCAGGACGTAAGTATTGCAAAAAACAAAAATTTAAAAAAAATCAATTTCAAAATACTTCGTTGAGTTGGCTCCTAAAAGTAGGCAATAAGTTGTTTGCTCGAACATAACCTAAAAATTAGGAAATTAAAAGACTTAAAATTAGAAAAAATATTTTTAAGATATTAAATAATAAATTTTAATTATTACATATTAACTATGTATTAAATATTAAATATTTAATAATAATGCAGTATTGCCTACTTTTAGGAGCCTCCGTCACCATTAAAACTAATTCCCATCCCCAAATAAACATTTCAGATATCTTGCTTTATTCCAAAATTAAATATAATATTACAACTTTTCATTAATAGAATTGTACCTTTCAGCACCTTTACACTTAACCATACCACCCCAAGGCCTGCAAAATGGCGAAGCAGCAGCATTACAGCATGCCTTTGCCACTGGCATGCCACCATTCCCTGGAGTTGGTAAGTTTCCAATTAGAATAACAACAATTTAAGTTGAAAACTATTTTTCTGGCAAATTTTTGGTTATTAGAAAACAATTTTATTTATTTATATCAAAATAAAAAAGTAAAGCAATGATGCTTAAGTTTTCTCCATGCATATCATCCATGTACGAGTTTAAGAATAAAAAAACAATAATTTGTTTCTTTAGTTAGTTTCTGTTTTATTGTTCTTTGTTTTGTTAATTTAATAATAATTGATGTTGTTTAAAAAAAAAGTTATATATAAATATATTTTTTTAACTATCACTCGTTATGGTATTTGACGTCATACATTAATAGATTTTTTCGTTCGTTCCTTACAACAACAACAACAGAAAAACAAACAAAAAAAGCGGTGTGAAAAAAGTGTTTTACAAAACAATAAATTAGAAACAAAATAATAACAAAAATATTGAAATAAAAATATTAACAATTGAAATCAAATGCCACCCATTAACCATAAAAAAAATTATTTTTTTTCAATATTAAAAAAAATGTATTACAAAAATTTACACACACCCAGGATTTATGTTTGTTTTTCAATTATTTGTTATATATTTTTTTTATATATAAAAATTTACATATTTTTAAAAAAATATTATTATAATTGTTGTGTCATGCCATAAATATTAATTGTTAGTATATTAAATAAAAAATATAAACAACAATAACAAACTCCCACGCACATGGAAAAAAACTGTAAAATGTAATGGATGATAAAAAAAACTATATAAATAATCAGACAATAAAATCTAATTTATTTATAAACAATAAATATTATAATCACTTATTGAAAAATAAATAAAATTAATGGGCTAATAAATGAAATTAAAAACAATAGAAATACAAATATGCGTAAAGGAAATAAAAAATATTTTTTTACATGATTCAAATACCTATCAGGGTGCAAATACCAATCACCCTTTAGCGCCAATATATGAAAGACTCAAAATTTAAAGTCTATATGGCGCAAACAATTCAGTAATACAGCCAACAGATTCTTTCTTTAATACAAGGGAAAATTGATACTCGCAACGATTTTGTATTTCGAGGCTTGCATTGAAATATGGTTTTGTTTAACGATTTGATTTACAAAAATATATGTTCAACATAATCGTCCCATGCGGTAAAAAACTTTCGGAAGTCGCCATGACCGGTGAATTACTTCACCTTTTTTTCCTGCTATATCACCATATATGTGATGTTGGGATCAGTTTGAGGACATGTGTCTCATTTTGCCATCGATCTTGGCATCGACATTATGGAAAATATAATGTTTTTCATATATCCCGGTAATAGGGTAAAAGTACTTTCGAAAGTAGCCATGGCCGATGATTTACTTCACATTTTTCCAGCTATACCATATGTGTGATGTTGGGATCAGTTTGAGGACATCTACCCTTTGTTTCAATTTGACATCGATCTTAGCATTGACATTGTAGAGAATGATATTTCCTATGTCTATCCCATGTCGTAAAAGTACTTTCGAAAGTCACCGTTGAATTACTTTACCTATTTTTTCTGTTATACCATATATGTGATTTTGGGATCAGTTTGAGGACAACTGGGGCCCCGATTGTAGACTTCTCTGTGCAAAACACTTACTGCCCTCAAACTTAGGCTCAGCTGCCATTCTGTAGAAGACGAATCGCTTTTGATGAACTACCTTCATCTTCGTTATAGAAATGTCACTTCTCGGGATGCCTCATTTAATTTCGGGACTATCCTTGTATGGACCTCCCCTCTTTTCATTGTAGCTTAGACAATAGTACCACTTGCCCTATTTGAACCCATGGCCTGTAGGCATTTTTGGAATGTGCTCATCCCCTTTCTTTCTTTCTTTCTTTCTTTCTTTCTTTCTTTCTCTTTGACCATTGCCTATCAGTTTCCATACATTTTCTTACAGGGTATTATTAAATTCTTCTCCCCTTAGAGGTCTTCCAAGTGCCTTTGTAGTTTAGGGCATCGTTTTTCGGGTTGGACAGTTGCCCTTCTTAAAACCCAACTTTTTCGATGGCGAACTGCATCTTCACTGAAGGAGTTTTGACAGTATTCATCCTTATTCAGTTTCTTTGGTTTGGCTTCGGATATAAAGTCGCTAATTTTCTTCAATTCATATCCGAACAGAATGTGGAATCATGAATAGCCGATTTATAGGCACGAAGGAATTTTTGAATATTCCACTGTTGAGGTTCTTCCATCAGCTTGTGGATGTAGAGTTATTGCCCTGGCTTTCTTTTTCCCAAAGGAATAACGCTCTGGCCGTGTTTGATGTTCTTAAAAAGGTTCGATGAAATCTTCCACCATAGCATCTGATTATGAACGTCGGGACATTGTTCTGATTTTCATGATTCCATAGAAGTCACACCTTTCCTCAAAAACTTCTGACTGACTATCAAGGAAATGATTGCCATATTTGTATTTGTGTTTGCGCTCTCAATGACTAAGGCCTCCACAATAGTCGTCCGCAGTAGCTGATAAATCTTTCATAAACATTTTCCTGGAAAAAGACACAACCTATACCGTATGCACTAGCGTCTGTGTTTTGTAACAATTTGCCAACCGGTAAAGGGTACAGCAAACATGTTTTGTATTTTTTTTACTATAGCGAACACAGCTATTGTGTGGCTCATTTTTCCTCTGGGCAGTTTTAAAAATAATAACTCTGAAGCCTCTCGATCCAAATGGGCAGTTGACTTTTCGGATTCTTAAACTGAAACAACCATTAAAGATGTGGGTCATCGATCTTTAACAATCCTGGTCGTATAGGTATTTTAGATGGAGTTCGATGCTCTCAGTGACCACCAGCATTTCTCTCTCTCTCTGTCTCTCTCTCCCTCTCTCTCTTCCCCTCTTCGACACTACCGATGTCCTGTGCATGAGGTTTTGTGTCCAGGTCAAATCAGTCATTTTCAATATTAACTAATTTTAATGCATACTTTCAGGAAAAATGTTTATTTGTTTGGTGCAACATCAGGGTTGTATTTTAAATGATTTCTTATTTTAGTATAGGATTTTACGTGGATTCAACTTTGTATGGTAAATTGAGCTCAATTTAGCAATTAAATTGAGATAATGCACTATATCACAATAAAATCGCATCTTAAGACTTTTGCCAAAAATTTTGGCATATTCTCCGCGAAGGCATAATCCGGAAATGTTGCTAACGTAAATAAGATGGATGATTGTCATTTGATCTAATCTTATTAATGTAAGACGGATATGAAAGATGTTCGAAATTCTATAAATGATTCTTGACATTCTAATGTCGTTGAATATTACCCTTACCACTGCAGAGAGTCCAAATATCGCAATATTCAACACAGACTCGCAATTTGAAACCGCTGAAACTCTCAATCTAAACTTCGACCACTATCGATTGTTTTATGATTTTATATTAAATTAACAAATCTTAAAGTAGGATGCAATCCTTTACTAAATACTTGAATCTATAAAAATTTTAATCTAAGCTTCGGAAAGACATAGGAGTTCTCAGACCCTCTTAACAATATAACTGTTTAATATAAAGAATATTGTTGTAAATTTTGCAGTTTCTCTCTGTGTGCGTGTGAGTGTGTTTGTGTATTCTTTTCGCTGTTTCAATTGTTTAACGTGTTTTTTATTTTTGTTTTTAATTTCGTTTCATTTTATTTGGCGTAATTTGTTGTTTACTTATATATTTACAAACAAAAACATTAATATATATCTTTGTTATTGTTTTTCGTTTTACATATATGTATTCAATATTTTTATATAAACAAATATGTATTAATTTATTTGTCTATTAAGAAACAATTTTATAAAAAAAAACTAAAAAAAATAAAAGATAAAAATTTTCAAAATTTGGGAACAGTTTACTCTTAAAAGAAAACTTTCTAATTTTTTAATCTGAGAGCGGTTCAGAATTCCATTGATATTTTTAAAAAAATTCCTTGTTATGTTTCTTTTTATAAAATTGCTTCCTAAACATTGTCTTAATAACTATGTTTCTTATTTAAATTATTTTTAACATACATTTATATATACTATATTATTATTCTAAAAATATCTAAATTATTATAATTATTACAATTTATTTATATATTTCATTGTTGTGTTGTCTTTTAAATGTTTCGATTTTTGTGTAAAACCAAACCAAAATTATTTATATAATGCAGCCTTCCCCGCCGTTTATGGACATATTCCACAAGCTTTACCACCACCAATTGCGGCGGTTGCACCCGCTCCACGTGAAGGTAAGTCATGTCTTTTGTTATTTTACTTACTAACAAAAAACATATTTTTTTGGAATATTTTTTTTTTAATTTTCATTTATTTAAATTATTTTATTTGCAAATGAAAAGTTTAAATAGATTTTATTTTTTTCTTTTCAAAATAAATATTTTTAATAAAAAAAAAATACTTTAATGGAAAAAGGTTTGGATTTTGTTATTCAATACAAAAATAAAAAAATCGGTGCAGATTTAGGTATAGCTCTCACATATAAGCTTTATACGATTTCCCACTGTTACAAAAAAGGCGGCATGTTACCTCCTGAAAAATCATTTTGTTTCAATCCGGAAAAATGTCCTCCCCTGTCATTTCTTCAATTGGATTACCCTAAGTACTCTTGTCGTCAAGCCAATTAATATTTTATATTTATATATTTTTTTATAATTCTTTTTTTTATTTCTTCAACTAAACCAAATAACTTTTTCATGATTTCCGATTAATCTAAATGCATTTCATAACAATAAGGGAAAAGCCATTAGCAATCGACACAAATAAAAAAACAACAAAATCCGAACCTTTTTTTCTCCACATATATTTAATTAAAATTATAAAAAAATACATATACAGACATATTTATAAAAATAAAAAATTTTAAAAAAAAAAAAACAAAAGCTGGCAAGTGTGTTATACAAATGTCATATATATAATAAAAATACAACAACATAAAATCACACACATCGAACCGTTAACAAATGTGTTTAACTAATTTGTAAAATAACAGCAACATCAGGAGCAGCAACAATAGTAATGGTTATAGTAGCAGCATTAAGAACATTTTTCAATTTCCTGTTGAAATGATTTAAAAAAAATAAATTCAGAATAAAAAACCAAAATAATATGACTTTCACATAAGAGGGTATTTATGTTATAGGGGGTTTTACGCATGGCTATTAATATTTATTTAGTATTTATTTTTTTTATATAAAAATAAATATATGTCCATATGCCATTACCATTACTGCTGGCCATTTTGTCAAGCAAATGAATACAACAGTCGGAAAAAATTTTCAAATAAATTTGCAAATGGTATACCTTGGTCATTTCGAGCAGTGCGACTGCTGCGTTGTAATTTGTTGTTATTTCATTGTTAAAATAACCAAATATTTTTACATTAAAAGTAAAAACAACAACAAGTGCAACAAAAAAAAATTAAATGCATTATAAATAAATGGAGAAGAAAATAAAAATTAAAACCAGTAAGGAAAGTAGTAAAGTAGGACTGGGCCGACTATATGATACCTTTCACCGCTTTGGGTATATTCTACATATGTATCCTAACAGACGTCGGGTTTTTGTTATATATCTATATCTGATACGATTTCAGGGAAACTTGCCAGAGACTTATGTATATTACTTCAGAACGTTGTGTCAATTGGCCTAGCTATGGACCTTTCCCCGAAGCTTAGCAACATCATTCTAGACTTGATTCAGTACGCTATGCCAAAATTCGTGCAAATGAAAAGATTTCCAGGGACTTTGGTGCACCATTTACCTAACATCGGGCGAAACTATATATGGGATCTATATCTAAATCTGAACCGATTTTCACGAAACTTAGCACACATCATTTTAGACTTAATTCAGTACGCTATGCCAAAATTCGTGCAAATCAAAAGATTTCCAGGGACTTTAGTGGACTATTTACCTAAAATCGGACGTAACTATATATGGGAGCTATATCTAAATCTGAGCCGATTTTCACGAAACTTTGCACACATCATTCTAGACTTAATTCAGTACGCTATGCCAAATTTCGTGCAAATAGAAAGATATATAGGGACTTTGGTACACCATTTACCTTAAATCGGACGAAAATATATGTGGGAGCTATATCTAAATCTGAACAGATTTTTCCCAATTTCAATAGGGTTCGTCCTTGGGCCAAATAAGTGACCTGTGCCAAATTCCATCAAATTCGGTTTATAATTGCGACCTGTACTTTGTTTACAATTTAACATGGACAGACAGACGGACGGATGGACGGACATGCATAAATCGACTCAGAAAGTGATTCTATGCACATTCTCAAAAGGAACCATGGGTCTATCTCGATTATTTTTGCCTGTTACAAATATATGCACAAAGCCATAATACCCTGTACCACAGTGTGGTAAAGGGTATAAATATCACGGCCTATTCATTTAAACTTGCCATAAAAATTGGTAGAGAGAGGGACAGGGAGAGGTGATGATAATAGAAGTCTAAAGCTGCAATGGTTTTGAATGGTTAATGTTCCATATCAGAATTATTTTTTTTTTATAAAATAAATTCCAATTTATTTTTGTTTTTTTTTTTCTACAAACACACTCAGTTCAATAAATATTGAAATAACCCCCCTTCAAAAAGCTATTAACAAATATGGTTAACATAAAACATGACAGTTAAAAAAGGGGAACGAAATAGGGAAAGGCCAGATTTCCATTATCTGCCTTTCAATTCCCATTAATGGTTGTGTGTGAATTTTTGTATTTTTTTTTTTAATTCTCTGATATGACATTTGTGTAACAAATTTATATTTGCTCTTAGCCTAAATGTATGTTTAAAAAAAAAACAAATACAAATCAATGTGTTTTTGTTTTGTGTATTTATTTAATCTGTGTGTGAGTATATGTGTTTAGTTTATTTTTTTTGGGTGTATAAGAGTGTGTGTAATATGTTTTACATAAACAAATGTCCATTAAATATAATTTTTATTATTATGTTTTTAATTGTACAAAATTTAATTTACAAAAAAAAAAATAATAATTTAACAAAAATGCTTAAGCATGTTCGTGCATGGGATTTATTTTAATTTAACCTTTAAAAAGCAAATTTTATTTTTTTATTTATTTTCGTTTGGCTTTTTATTTATTTTTATGTAAAAAAAATATTTCCTTGCCTGACCACTCTCCATCTCCTTGCCTAACCTCTCTCCTTCTATTCCATTTTCTTGATCTTCCCTAAAATTGAAATAAAGCCTTCTTCTGTTCTCTCCACATAACTTAAGTTCGAACGCGCCACACATTTGTGATTTTGCTATGACCTCAATACCTATGTTTCATCCGATTTCCCATTATCCTTGCACTAAAGCCACACAAGGACTCCAATAATGATGGTATTTGGCATGGACAGTAAATAAATACCTAAAAATATGTCCGCCAACATTTGAATATAATAGCATTTAAATTTAGATATAGTTTCCATGTATATCTGTCATACGATTTCCCATTATTGTTATACCAATGTCATAATTGGTCTCCTATATCGATCATATTCGGTATGAAGGGTTATATGTTGCCCAAAATAAATTCTGACAAATTTGAGAGAAATTGATTCGGAATTATATATTTGAATAAAATCGTTTATATTTTTGACATAGTTCCCATGTATATCTGTCATACGATTTTACATTATTTCCATTTATATACCCTTTAACATGTGGTGTGCATTCAAAATTATTTTTCTCGGTCGGGACATTTATATGGCACTTATCTGATCGATGGTGGGGTGGCCTTTCTATGGGGAATATGTCATAACATAGACCTATATTGGCAGACCTATATCGCAGGAACGTCATAAAATTTTCTGCAAAAATATGTTTCAACCTCCAAGAACCCGGAATACCAAATTACAGCCACTTCGATGGGAAAAATGCAAAAATCAGGAGATACTTTTTTGTGACCTGTGTCACAACTTGGACCTAACGGGATAATTTTTTCCATAGATTTATGTCAGCCCCCAAAACCCCGAAAATAAAATTACAGTCACTTTGATGGGAAAAATGACTCTAAGACCTTCAAAATTCCGAAATTGTGGAGGTATTTTAATTTGGGAGCTATGTCACAACTTGGACCTATAGTGATAATTTTTTGCATAGATGTATAAGAAACCGGAATGGCAAATTACAGCCAGTTTGAGAGGGGAAATGCGCCTTAGACTTTCAAGATACCGAAATGGGGCGAGTTCATTAAATTAGGGACTAAGTCAAAACATGGACCTATATTTGACATTTTCAAGCAGGAACGTAAATATGTTTTTTACCCTCCAAGAACCCTGAATCCCATATTTCAGCAACTTGGGTGGATATGTGCTGCTAAGACCCTAAAAATAAAAAAAATGTGGCGGGAACTTTATATGGGGGCTATGTCATAATATAGACCGATATTGGAAATTTTCTGGCAGGAACGTAATGTGGGTGATATGTCAAAATTGGGACACATATCGAAAATTGTGTGCAAATACATTTTTCAACTTCCAATAACCCAGAATGCCAAGTTACAGTTCCTTCGTTGGGACAAGAAAAGTGAAACCCACAATATATCGGAATAAAGACGGAACCTTAATATGGGAGCATTGCCACTATATATCCCAGCCTCCAATAACAATTTGAAATTTAGAAATTGAAATTACAGCCACTTCGGTAAAAAGAAGGAGGCTAAATCCCTTAAAATACAGAAAATGCGGGATTTTTATAAGGAGGCTATGGTACAACTTGGACTTATATAGATCATTTTCTGCATAGATATATGATAGCCTCCAATATCTCGGAAAAACAAATTCCACCCTCTTGGAGAGCCCAAAACATTAAAAATACAAGTTTCCGACGGATATTACGGGTATGCCAGCCTCAAAAAACACGGAATGGCAAATCACAGCCAACCCTCAAAATACTGAACATTTAGTGGGACCTTTATTGAGGAGTATGTCAAAACCTGGGCCAAACCGATTTTATGTAAATGATCTACCTAAGACCCAAAATCAGTCCCATTTAAATGAAATTTTGCATAGGTTTAGATATAGCTACCCTATATATTTTCGTCCGATTTTATGTTAATGGGGCACCAAATTCAATTTTTTTTTGTCCGATTGACACGAAATTTAGCATTGCGTACTGTATTGGGTCTAGAATAACTGGTGTTAAGTTTACTTTAATTCTCTATATATTTTTGCCCAATTTCATATAAATGATGCACCAAAAACCCAAATTCATTCCGATTGATACGAAATTTTGTCAAGCGTCCTGAATTAGGTATAGAATGAAATGGAGTAAGTTTCATTGAAATCGGTTCAGAGTTAGATATAGATCCCAAATATAATTTCGTCCGATTTCATGTAAATGGTGCACCAAAGACACAAAGTCTCTCAGATTGACACGAACTTTTTCTGAGAGTATTGAAGTTGATCGGTTTAGATTTAAATATAGCTCTCATATATAACTGCCCAAAGATCTCTAACTTCACAAAGATCTCAGGTTTATCCGATTGGCACGAAATTTTGCATAGCACCGCAAACTGATCCTAGAATAACGTGTGTTAAGTTTGCTTTAAATCGGTTCAGATGTAGATATATAATTTTGCATCTCCCACCGAATTGTGTCTATGGTTAAGACATTGATAAAATCGGTTCTGATTTATATGTAGATCCCATATATACATATGTTCGTTCGACTTCATATAAATAGTGCACCAAAGATCCAAATTCGCTATAATTGACATGTACTTGGTTGATCGTACCAAATTTAGTCTAGAATGCCGTGTATCTACATTGGTTCAGATATAGAAATAGTTCCCATATATAATATCAGCCGATTTTATTGAATGGCCTTCTGAATTGAGCCTAGAGAAATGTGTATTAACTTTTATTGAAATCGGATCATATTTCAAACGATTTTATCTAAATGGTTCGCTAAATACCCAACACTTGTTCAATTGCGCGCTATGTGTCAATTCCTTCTTCCCTAAATTGGTTTTTGTATTTCTAAATATTTTTTCCTCACTCTCAGACCGCTTCCAATTCCAAAAATTTAGCCCATATTTTTTCAATTATTTATATTTAATTTGCTTTTTTAATTATTCTAAAAAAATGTAAATGTGTTTTTCATCCAAAACCTCCACTCCTGCTTATCCCAACATGCTCTTCCAACATAATTTCCAATTTTTGTATATTCCAACATATACGAAATTCAATCAAAATAAAAACAAAAAGCAAAAAAAACAACTACATAGAACTTGATCATAAAAATTCATAAACTATTTTCAGTTATCTCATTCTTATTATTATTCAATTATATTTGAAAACAAATCGTATTTTGTTCTATTTGTTTCTTTTCTTGATTTTCTTTTTTCTACTTTTCTTTTCTTTCTGGTTATCTACATTTTTTCTAACAATCAATCAAACTCAAAAAAAAACCTCAACTACATACATATGTGGCCTTAAAACAAAGATTTTCTGATGTTCCCAGGATGTTCGATTTCCGGCCCGGAGGGATGTAATCTATTTATCTATCATTTGCCACAAGAATTTGGTGATGCTGAGCTAATGCAAATGTTCCTGCCATTTGGCAATGTGATCAGTTCGAAGGTGTTTATTGATCGGGCCACAAATCAGAGTAAATGTTTTGGTAAGTAGAAAATCCCCTTCCCACAAATACCCCATATTTAATCAAATAATAATAATAAAATTTTCTTTCCAAAGGTTTCGTTTCATTTGATAATCCTGCCAGCGCTCAAGCTGCCATTCAGGCCATGAATGGCTTCCAAATTGGCATGAAAAGACTGAAGGTACAATTGAAACGGCCCAAAGATGCCAGTCGACCCTATTAACAATCGGAGTTCCTTCAAATGTTAAATTGTTTTCAATCGCAGTCTTTAAATCTACAAACCTTTACCAAATTGTTTATGCAGTTCTATGTTTTACAAATCGATTCCTCCTCTTTATCCTCTGCCGTCGCCGCCAACAACAACAACAACAACAATAATAATACAACAACAACAATAGCCACCCACAACAACAACAACACAACTTGCAACACTCAAAATCCATCACAGTTGCCATTACCAACACCACCACAGCCACCACTAGCATCATCAACACCAACTCAAGCCCGCCTTCTCCAACAACAACAACTACACCATCATCATTATCAAGCATCGCCGCCACACCATCTACCTTATCATCTGCAGCAGCATAACATTTTGCTTCCCTGGCAGCGTTAGTAGTTGTTGTAGTACAAAAAAGATATTCCCACAAAAAAATATTTAAAAAAAAATAACAAAAAAAAAAAATGTGGAAAACGCGGGAAGTTATCAAAACACGGGCATCAACAATACATTTAAACACTGAACAAATAGGTAAGTTTAAAAAAATAATAATTTTTAAAAATAAGCAATTAAAAAAATCATTAATAAAAAATAGAAACATAATTTCCAGAAATAAAACAACTAAGATGGAGTACTCACAATAGTACTCCTTCTCAGACCATAAATATATTAGGTTTAAAATCTTACGGCCACCACCGAAACCAACATTCTTCTGCAACAGGGTTAAATTCTGGAGATAGGCTAGGGCCCGGGAATGTCAACAACTTGAAGAAAGTTGTCCACTTCGAGAAAGGAAATATGCCTTCGAAAAAACCCAGGATGACTGGGGAGTTTCGCAACCAAAAAAAATAGGTCAGAATATTTTACAATTGACTCGCGGCAAGAAATCTGCAGTATACAACAAATAGACAAAAACCGTTAAATTCAACTTCTGGAAAATTTTCTGTGACAGCAACAAACCCAACGATACGCTAAAGTATAAGCAACGAGCGTAGGTAAAGCGAAGATCAGTGGAGACCTTTTAAAGCACCTTCGATAATATTTTTTTTTAGCATTAACTATATGCATTGATATCGAGGGAACCTTAGAGTCCTTTCAAGTGTACCAGGCAATCATAACCACATGGGTCAGCCACATGCTAAGGAATAGATTTGATAACACATGAATATCAGGAACAAAGTAGGACAAGTGTCACCGAAGATAGGGATTCTATCACCACTCCTGTAGGAGGGATTTGAACCCGTCTGTTATCCAAACGACGTTATAATACTTCTGGGGGAAGAATCATAACTTGTTATGTAGGAAGGTTAAAACGGAGCAAAACATCGCCTTTGATTGGACGAGGCCAAGGGGCCTTAACGTAAATCCGGCCTTCTTTGTGGGGCCCAACTAATGCTTTGGAAAATATATTCAATTGACATTCAAATAAAATGTGAAGCGTCGCATCTTTAAGACTTCAAGCTATCAATGAGTGGATCGACACCGGACACAATAGACCACATCAAAATAAAGTACCACAATCGGATCCTCAAGCAGTAGTTCTGTGTCGGACCGAATACCTGAAATAGGAGTAGTCACAACATGTGAAATTATAATAGCAGAGAGACTTATGGGATAGCAGAACACTGGCTAATACGGTAACTGTTGTTACACAGATGACAGGAAAATCTGGACTGGGATTTTTCATTACTACTAATCTACTAATCAGCTTTTGCAAGCTCTTCAAAACTAACCTATTCTTCCCATTGGGATCATAACTGTCACCTGTTGTCAGGGTATTATAGCTTTGTGCAGCCCCAAAAGTTTATAACGCCGCGAAATATTGGTCATAGATCCACCTTTAAGTATACCGATCGTCATATCTCGAGTAGCTGAGTCGATCTAGACATGTGTGTCCGTCCGTCCGTCTGTCCGATCATTATACTTTGTAAACACGATACAGGCCACAGTTATGGACCAATCTTCATGAAATTTTGGACAATGGACAATGAAGACCCCTATTGTTTTTGGTAAAGATCCGTACATCGCGAAATTTTACATGGAAAAGGAAATTGGGCCAAAGAATAAGCATGCATTTTGACAAAGATTGGTCAATATTTAGCGGGTCAAATGGACCCTGACTTTTGTGTGATAAATGACAAAATTTGTATTCTATGACGTATATATTTACCCCTGAAGGACATAGACCCGAGAAGTTGATACTATATCCAAGAGGAGTGGTTGACCTTTAAATTGATACCAATTATATTGTCGTACGTACTCGGGACTGTGGGACTTACACGTAAATATTTACAGGTGCTTAAGTATTCAGATATTATTTAGTAACCCATTACCACCACATAAGGGGGCGGAAATATAGCGCTGATCGCTTTTAAATATTCCATGAGGTTCTAGTTATGGTTAAGGACAATGCATATAACTTTTGGTGATGATCAGATTATACTTATGGGATGAAGTGGACCGAATACTTATTTTTTTTCGAGTCCATGCCAATAATAAGCCAAAAATCACAACACAACCCACGGTGAAGGATCTGGACAATTAACTAGAAGCGCTGTATTGAATTTGAGTGATATTCGGAAAATATGTCAGTGTAAGGAAGAGGTGCTGTTGACCTCTAATCGGGCTATAGGTAGCAAATATCACGAAATATTGCCCAAGCTCGGAATACACATCCGCAGAAAGTTAGAGTTCCGTGGTAGTTGTGTAGGGTATCTTATGGACTGCCCCGTCCGACTATACTGCTCCGCTCACTGGTTTATACCCTACAGTTTGCACAATTTCGAAAAATTTACCTGACACCCCGAAAATTATATTCAATACTCTTGACTATAATAAAATTTTTATTACTTTTTGTGTTTGTGGTATTGAAAATAGAAAATATCTACCCACGTTTCGATATAACCTTTATATAACAATTTCTCTCGAATTTCGGAATTTTGGGCATGTGTTTCAACCAAATTAGCTCTAATTGGATATTATATTAGAACATGTCGTTACCAACAGTTTTGACTCACATATAGGGGTAGACCCCTTTAAACGGGATTCACCCATTGTTATTTTACTTATATTTTAAAATAATTTTTATATATTTCATTCAAAAATATAAAATTTCATAAATTATAGTTTAATTTATATCGAAATTATTTTAATTACAAGAATAACATGTTTATTATAATTTTGTAAAAAGATTTATATATTTTTATATAATTAATTGAAAGTGTTTCTTAAAACTACTTTTACTAATTTTTTTATTTCAAAAATTTTCAGACATAAATCCAGCATTGAAGTAACCCAACAACAACAACAACATCTTCTGTCATTATAACACTTATCTACTATCGTATATATTTCAAAATAATATATTTTACACAGCCAAGAAAATGCGGAAAAAATGAAAATCCAAACTAAATGACGTTAAGCAGGTTAGCAGCAGAATACATAATGCCGAAAATGAACAACAACAACAAAACAAACAACAGCAACTCGAAAATCATAAAAAATAATGGAAAACACTGAACTTAATAACTTACAAGAAATAATGAATAACAATTTTTTTGCCAAACAAATATTTGAAACAAAAATATAATTATTATATATACACAAAATATATATAGTATATATAGAGAGAGTAGAAAAGAAGCAAAAAAAAGCTGGATAAAAAACAAACAATAAGACCCAACCCCCCATACGCCCCCTCAAAATAACCAAAACAAAAAATGCTAAATAGAAAGACAGTTAGATGCAAAAAAAAGAATTTTTTTCGTTACACAAAAAGAGGAAGAATTTGAAAAAAAAATATTGAAAAAAATCACAAAAAAATTAAATTTTTATTTTAATAACAACTACAAAAAAACAAATAATGATATATATACATACATACATATATATATATTAAAGAAAATAAAATGACTGGCAAGTGACCAAAAACGATCTGGGTTTTCAAACAACAAAAAAATAAAATATAAACACAAAAAAAAAATATTTAAAAATATAACAAAAAAAAATAATTTTTATACAAAGTAAAAAAACAAACAACATTATAATGGGAATTTATAAGAAAATGATATAATATTGCGAGAAAAAACCAAAAAACCAACAACAAATACAAGTAGAAAATTAAACCAAAACTAATTTTACAACAACAACAAAATAAAATTATTTAAAAAAAAACAACAAATGGATACTTATCAAAACCAAACCATGAAAACTGATAATGAATATTTAAAAGGAAAATTGTTGATTTAAAAAAAAATTATAATAATTATAAAAAAATACAACAACAACAAGAAGAAAAATTATTAAACAGCTGAGAGAAAATCCTATAAAGAAAATATAAATTAAAAAAAATATATATTGGTTGGGAAAATTTTTGGGTTTAAAATATAAAAAAAAATCAAAATTTTTTTTTTTCAACAAAAAATTTAAATTTTTTTCAGAATTTAATTTTTTTCAAAAAAAAATTATTTTTTTCCACAAAAAATTTTTTTTACAAAAAAATTGAAATTTTTCAAAAAAAATTTTTTTTTTACAAAAAAATTTAAATTTCAAAAATTTCAATTTAAAAAAAAATTAATTTTTTAAATTTTTTTAACAAAAAAATTGAAATTTTTTTAACAAAAAAAATTAAATTTTTTAACAAAAAAATTGAAAATTTTTTAAAAAAAAATTGAAAATTTTTTAACAAAAAAATTTAAATTTTTTAACAAAAAAATTTAATTTTTCACATAAAAAATTTGAAATTTTTTAACAAAAAAATTTGAATTTTTTAACAAAAAAATTGATTTTTTTACAAAAAAATTGATTTTTTTTTACAAAAAAATTAAATTTTTTTTTACAAAAAATTTAAATTTTTTAATAAAAAAATTTAAATTTTTCACATAAAAAAATTTAAATTTAAAAAAAGTTTTTTTGTTTTGTTTTCTTTCCCTTGGTTTTTTCCTGGGTCGAAAATTCTCATCTAGGGATTTTGAAACAGTTCCCTGGGTTACTTTTTGGCATCTGCGTTATTTCTAAACCAGCCTTTTTTATTATTTTTTTTTTAATTTTTCTAAACCCAAATATTTTTCCATCCAATATATTTTTTTTAATTTATATAAAAAAAATTATGATTACAAAAAATATTAGCAAAGATTAAGAGCCGTTATTAAGCTGCAGAGGAGTAAAACTTTTTAGCATTTTAGCTTAGTAATTATATTTAATAAATAAAAAAACCTAACAACAAACAATAACTGCAACAACAACAAAATGAAAAGAAATATGCATTCAAAAAAATAAATTGAAATCGGAAGGCCTGGAATGCATGCCACAGCAGCAGTTAATAAACTTGAAAAAAAAAAATATATATTAACACAAAAAATTTCGAATTTAATTAAATTTTAAGTAAAAAAAACAAGTTAAAAAAATAAAACATATATATATATACATAATATATTAGGCAGTAGGTGAATAACAAATAAAAAACCAAAAAATTCAAAAATATATTATTTTTAATAATTATTGAGAAAGAAACTAATATTATAAAAAAATATAGAACAAACAAAAAAACAATTATATACACACATATATATTATATTATTTATAACAACAAACAAACAAATGTTATATATATAGAAATTAAAAATGCAAAAACCAAAAAAATTATTAAAAATCCCAAACCCAAAACCCCAAAGTTCCCCCAAAGAATTTTTTTTATCCCCCTTAAGATTTGATTTGCAAATGAATAAGAAAAGAAAATCAAGGTTCTTGGACCCTAAATCTAAAGATAAGAATTAAAAGAAAAAATACAACAACTATATCATTTTTCTCTTATCATTACAAAAAAAAATTAAAAAAAAAATCTTAAAAATATTTTAAAATTTCCAAAACTGTTATAACATTTGTTTGCAATAATTTTTTTAATTTTGTTCTCCCTTCATTTTAATTTTCTCTCAAACAAAAATATCAGTATTTTTTCATAGAATTCCATTCTTAATTTATTGTGTTTGCTTAAAAACAATGTACTTAATTTTGTCTTTATTAATTTATATATACAAACATCTTTAAAACCAAAAAACAAAAATAATATTTATTAATTAAAAAATAAAAAAATCACAAACAAACCTTAGACTTAGCTTGCTTACCAGAAAAGAATATATAATACAGGTATATTTGCTAAACAAACAAAAAAACCAAAACTTATTTATAACAATAACAAAAAAATTAAAAAAAAATAATTATTTTTAAAAAATAATTAATTAATTAATAAAAAAAATTATTATCAATCCTATACAGCTAATTATTATATTTGCACATTTTTAGAAGATGACAAAAAATAACAATTTATATTAAAAAAAATTAAAAATATAAAAAACTAAAAGCCTTTTTAAACAATAATAATTAAATATTAATTTTGTTATATAACAAAATATTATTATTTTAAAAAAAATTATAATTTTAAAATATAAATTTTTATTAATATTTTTTTTAATGTGTGGAGGCAAAAATCTATTTGAACAAGTTTTTATTTGGAATGGTAATTTTTAAAAATATTAAAATTCAGAAAATTAAAAATAGTTAACAGTTATGCAATATAAAATTTTGAATATTAAATGTAAATTATTTCAATTGTAAATTAATCAAGATAGAGATTTTTTCAAAATAGCAAAACAATTATATTAAAATTTCCAAGTAAACAGTTATACACACGGAAAAAACTTTAGACTTCTGAAATATTTCTCAAACAAACAAAAAATTATTCATGACACAGAAAACTGTTATAAATTAATAATTCATGACAAAAAATATTTTTTGTTTTATTACAATCTGTTATACACTATAAAAATTTTCCCAATTTTCTAAAAATCGTCACAAGATCCAAAATATTTTGAGTGACGGTCAAAGTCATAACTGTTATACCCACAATTGTTCTACAAATTAAAATATATATTTTTATTAACAAACTGTTATACACTGCAAAATGTTCGTAAAATGCTTGCAAAAAAATATCATGATAAATTTTCTGAAACTGTTATACTCATACAAATTATACCCACATACATGAAACGTGGTGTAACAAGTCCTAGTGCCAAAAATATAATTTTCTCTAGTAGTTCTCATGACTACACTCGAAGTTTTTCCTAAACTGTTATACATATAGAAAAAGTGATTTATAATGTATTTAGTCCATAAAATCTATACCATATGTTAAATAAAATCCTATACCATTGCAGAAAATACTGTTGTACACATATAGAGATTGAAAAAAATTGTATAACACTTTTAACTTTTTTCAATTCCGACCTCAATTTTTATTTAATATGTACGAAATTAGTATCCAAAAATAAATTGAAACATTTTCGACTAAACTTCGTGCCGGCAAACTGTTATACTCGAACGAAAAATGTAAGATGCAATCTTTAATACCAAAATAAAAATGAAAAAATTTTTTCCAGAAAAAAAATCGAATTTATATTTTTGTGTTTAAAATAGTTAACTGTTATAATCATAACATTTAAAAATCCAAATAAATGTGTATAAGACTTTCAAATTTTTATTATGATCGATTTTCTAAGAGAAATTCAAAGAAAACACACAAAAATAAATTCGAAATGGCTTCAACTGTTATACCGTTTTCCTCAAAATATGATGTTAAAAATTTTCTAATAATAAAAAATCCAATATACAGTAAAATCACATTACAATTTCAATGGCTTTCAAATTTGTCGATAATTGTTAAACAAAAATGCCCATATAACTGTTATACTGGAAAATTTGGCAATTTGTAGAGCAATCTAACATCGATTTGCCCAAAACTATTTAAGTATTATACGGAAATTATGTTTAACTTCCTCTTTTCCATTATAAATTAAAAAAAAAATTATTATTGTCTGTATAACAGTTTATAATACATGATATAAAAATATTTTAAAGACAAATGTTCTTAACAAAAACCCAGCATGACTTCCTATTATATATTTCAGCAGTAAATAAATTTTTTTGTGTATAACAGTTTATAACAATTTGTATAACAGTTTGAAAAAGTCATATTGTCTGGAAAATTCAACAAAAGTTACATCAATTCGTTAATAATTACTTTTAAACGATTTTTTTGGCTCGTATAACAGATTATATCATATTGTATAACAGTTTAAAATAGTGCAAATGACCCGATTTCATTAGCAATAGCTTAAAACGGAATTTAATTCATTGAGTTCACAACATTTCATGCTTGAAATTGTAACGACTGTTTCGAACGCCGTATAACAGTTTACAAAAATCTGTAAAATGGTTAATGGACAATTTTTGTTTAAATATCACACAGTTTAAAAACATTCAAGTTTCTTAGTAAGTGCATTGAAATTTTCTCTCTTTAATAAAATCCCAATTTATCAACGTTTTGTGTGTTGTATAACAGTTTATAAACGTAGTTTTTATTGAAAAAAATCTGCATAAATAAACTTATTTTTCAATAAAATTCGATATATTGCTTTCAATTCAGTATAAGAGCATACAACACTTTGTATAACTGTTTGCAAAAATACATTTTCATTGATAATGCTGTGATAATATGTTTAATTCAGTATCAGTATTAACAACTGAATATATTGTCATTAGGACATACAACAGTTTATACTATTTTGTATAACAGTTTGGAAAACGCAATTTTTATTGAAAATTTCAAATTGAAATATTTTTTTTTTTATTAAAAACTACTTTATGTAGCAAAACTACTTTATGTTGGTAATTTAATGAATTAATTAATTTAATTATTAATTATTTTTAACACTTTGTATAACAATTCATAAACATATTATAACAGTTTGTTTATCATTGATTTCATAAAAATGAAGCATTTTGAAATTATAACAGTTCATGGGACTTTGTAATTTCAATCAATTTTACAAAATAACACAACGTCACATACACTATTATATATAACAGTTCTCTACATTATGTATAACAGTTTAAATATTCTTAATTGTCTTTTAAATTACCATTCCCTATAAAAATTTAAAAAACTAAACAAAATAATTTTATTTTTAATTTTTATTATTATCAATTAAAAAAAATCTACATACCCCTGCCCCCACAAAGCGAACATATTTAAAATCCTGCTGCAAAAAATCGAGAAGAAGAAGAAGGAAAAATCTACAGCTAAATAAGCCAAATATAATTAAACAAAAAAAAAATAATTAATTAAATAAATTATTATTATTAATAACTTTAAACAAACAAAATTATTGAAACCAACAAATAATTACTACTATTGTATAGCAACAACAACCAAAAAGTTATTAATAAAAAATCCGAACAAAAAAAATAATTAAATTAAATTATGATTAGTATTGAAAACGCAAAAACCAAACAAATGAAATATTTTAGTATTATTAACAAAATTATTATTATATTATGCTAAACAAACAAAAAGAAAATTATTATTACAAAAACAAAAACACAAATTGTTGACAACAAAATAATAACAATAATTGACAATTTTTTGAATTTTTGCATTATTAAAAAGAAACCAAAACAAAAAAACTAAAGTTGCTATTTCTTAAAAAAAAACCCAAAACCAAAAAAATCGAAACCAAAAAACCATATGTTAATTAAATTTGTAAATTTCATTTTAAGTGCAATAATTTGTTAATACCTATTATTATAATTATTAAACTACTTAATTTTTTAAATTTTCTTCTTTTGTAATCCAGTTTTTTTTTTCTTAATTTATATGAAAAATAAATTTATACAAAGAAAACTAAATAAAAAATAAATAAATAATAAACAAACATATAAAACCTTAAAAATCAAAGGTTTCCGTCCGTTGTAAACAAATTATTATTAAATTTTTAGTTTTGTGGAACAAAAAAAAAAATATTTATTTTTTTAATTTTTTGCAAAAAACAAAAATTTTAAATGAAGAGAAGGCTAAAATGTTTGTCATAAAAAAAGAAAAGTAGTTGGGAATGGGAGGATCCTAGGATTGGAAAGTGAATTTCGAATTCCTCAATATCAGTAATTATTTCTTTCATCACTGCATATTTATGTGACTGTTATACTCAAAGTCTTCAATATTATATAAGGCATAACTGTTATACAGACACTGTGGAACATTTAAAGCTACTGAAAAAAAAAATCTAAAAATAATATAAGGGCATTTTGAAAAGATTTTTAATTGAATGACCTATTACAAAAATGTTGTATAACAGTTTATAACACAGTATAACAGTTTGGAGTTTCACGAAAAAATTAGTTTTAATCTGCTTGTCATGGTTATTAACATAAAGGCATGAAAAAGGATAAAAAATGTTGTATAACAGTTTGGAGCATCAGTATAACAGTTTGAGTTTTATACGAAATTCCAAATTTGAAATATGTATCGAGAAATTTTCTAATGAAAAAGAAAATTTTGTGGTATATTGATGTCAAAATTCAAAATATAAATGTATAACAGTTTCGAACACTAGTATAAAAGTTAGAAAAAAAATAAACAAATTACTACAATTTTTTGCTAAGTAAAATTAATGCAGAGACATTATAACAGTATGGATTTCTTACAAAAACGTGGATTTTTTACATCTTTTAATGATTTTTATTAGTATGTGTGTTGAAATAGAATGGTTTTTAAAATTCTTATAGCGTTATAACATTTTCCCATCCTGTATAACAGTTTAACTTTTCTTCAAGCCATTTTTTATTGTCGAGAATAAAATAGTTTATAAATATAATTTATACCAATAATAATCTTTTTAGTTTTCTTTGATAGCTATTGATATTTACGATCTATATACAGGTTTATAACAACTTCTCAGGATTATAACAGTTTGAGCATTTTTCAATTTCTTGAAAATTGCTCAATTTCGAATATTTATTTGCCTTTTTGTAATATCTTTGGTTATTATTGCTACTAAGAACGCAAAATACAAGTGTATAACAGTTTCTCAGACAGTATAACAGTTTCAATTTCTTGCAAAATGTACAATTTATAGCATTTATTAGCATTTTTTTCTAATATCTTTGGTTATTATTGCTACTAAGGACGCAAAATACAAGTGTATAACAGTTTCTCAGGCAGTATAACAGTTTCAATTTATTGAAAAATGCGTAAATTAAAATATGTATTCATCTTTTCAAATCAATTTTGTTATTACTACCACTAAGGGCCAAAATTAAAGTTTATAACAGTTTCTCAGGCTGTATAACACTTTCAAATTTTTGAAAAATTTACCATTTTAAATATGTGTTTGCATTTTTCTAATATATTTGGTTATTACAGCTACTAATGACCTAAAATAAAAGTGTATAACAGTTTACGAGACAGTATAACATTTTCAACTTGTTTCAACTTCCATGATTTTAAATATTTTGTTGCCCTTTTCTTATATCTTTGGTTATTATTGCCACTTATGACCCAAATAAATAAAATATTTTTAGCCCTTTTCGAACTTCTTTGTATGACAATTAAGCCTTCTTTTCGAATCTTTACCGTTTTCTGTTTTTCTCTTTCTCTGTTATGCCTTAAATTTGCGCCAGTTATTGTTTTAAAAAAGCCAAAATAAAAACAAATTTTAATATTATGTTGCAAATTTTTTTTCTCTGTTATGTTGGCAAGTAGACAAGTAATTATACATACATATATATACATATACATACAATTAATATTAAATAATAAATTAAAACAAAAACCAAACTCTGTACATATAAAGGCAAACTGAATGGCGGATGAAAGTCCCCCCTAAAAAACCACCCATGAGTAGCAGTTATTCTTAGCTTAGGAAGGCATTCAAAAAAAATAAATTTAAAAATACAAAATTAAAAAAAATGTTTTCCTAACACAAAGAAACTCTACTAGAAAAACAAAAAACAAACCTATATATTATTATATTATACAATTTTATAAAGAAAAAAATAAATAATTATAAATTATACTATTTAAATAAAATTCAACAAAAAAATCCACACATACACAAAATTATATACAACATCACACACACACTCATACATATATTGAAAAATAAAATACAAAAAATGAAGAAAACTATAACATTTTTAATTTAAAAATTCTAGAAATCCCCTCTAAATCCCCCCATGATGCAAAAGAAGAAGAAGAAGAAGAAAAATGTAGTTTTTTAGAAAAGGCCTATTTAAAAAATAAATAATTAAAAAATAATATATTATTATATATATGAAAAAAATATTATTAGAGGGGGAAATAATTGTTTCCCTCTTGGAAACACTTTTTTCAAATACCAACAACAAATAAAAATATTTAATAAAATAATAACAACAACAACAACTTTTTATAAGGCCCTTATGCGACATTAAAAAAAATACACATTTAAGAAATTTATAAAAAATACACAAAAAAACCAAACCCAAAGTTATACACTCTAGTCAAATTCAAGTTAATTATTATAATTAAAAAAAAAAACTTAACCTTAAAACACAAAAAAATATTATATTATATTTAAACTAATAACAAAGCGAAGATGGAGTTGGAGATGAAGAAGAAGAACCAGTAAAAAGAAACGGCAAAAATGGAAATGAAATGGAACATTTACAAACACCGACATATTTTCACTTTGTATTATAAATACTAATGGAAAATTTGTAAAACAAAATAAAAAAATTAAAATCCGCTAATAGATCACACAAAAAAAATTTACAAAAAATAAAAATTTCAGAACCAAATGAAAAACCATGAAAACACTTGGAAGAAAACTGATTTTGGCAAAAAAAATTAAAAAAATACATTTTATTTAACAAAAAAATAATATATTATATACCACAAAAATATTAAAATCACACTTATACACCCAAAGAAAAAACAAACACACAACCACACCCTACAAATCATTTAACAAACAAACAAAAAAGAATAGTACGTTATATTTATAATTTTAATTTATATAAATTAAAAACAAAAACGAAAAGAAAGAGAAATAAATAAAAAAAAACTTTTGAAAATCAACAAAAAAATAACCAAAAAATTTGTTTTACTTTTATTCAAGATTACAAAATTGGGCAATGCTTTTATTCTGTTTCAGTTCGTTTGCGGATTCTTATTGTTGAAAAAAAGAAATCGAAACGATAAATCTTGTTTCCAATTGGTTTGTATTGCGTTTTTTATTTATTTCTTATATACATTTTGCAATGAAACAAAAATATTATGAACACCTACACAAATGGGCTGTGATTTGAATATTTAAAACACACACACAGAAATACTATTACACACTTACACTATAGTGTCACACAAATAAGACTTCTTCTTAAATAACTGGGTGCCGTATACGTGTTGTCGTTACTTATGCGCAATATATGTTAAAATTCAGTTTCAAAATTCCTCGTTTTGGAATCAAACAAATTTATTCCTGTGTTCAATTTTTTAAAGTAATATTTTAGTTTTTTAATAAAAAAAATAATATTTTTAATACATTTATAAAAATTGTCTATCCAGTGTCATGTGAATTGTCGCCCCTTATACTCCAAATGTTCACAAAAATATTCTTTTATTTGGGGAAATTATTTAATAGAGAAATACTTACAGTTACAAAAAAGCCAAAAATTCCGCGAAAAAAATATAGAGAATTAAATAAATATTTTCTATACAGGATTTCATATAAATAATGTCAATAAATGATACATTAAGCAAACAATTTGCCGACGTATAAGTGATGACATAATTTATACGCATCATCTGCCCAATGATTATATTTCTCCTATTTTGGGAAAAAGAAAATATGCTTTTAAAATTTACTATGGAAAATTCAAATCAAATTCCTGTGAATTACATAAACCGTGTTTAACTCTAAACTAATATAACTACGATATTTTTTTATAAGAAAGAAAATTTAAGGATACATTGCTGGAATTCGTTTATGTCTAGTTTGAAAGATTAATTATCATAAAATTCAATGAATTTTTAAAATCAACGGATATTCCAATTTTACGTGAATATTGAGCATACGTACATTACATCGGAAATAGAATGATTCTAGGTCCACTAAATGTTTTCCATCATCAGAAAATAAAATATTATACTTCTCTCGTATAAGTAACGACAATACTCATACGCCGCCATATGATAAATATGGTGGTTAATTTTGAATTCGTTACAAAATAAAATCGTTTAAAAATTAAGCAACAAATAACGGTGCTCAAAACTAATACAACTTTCAAATTTATAAAATATCATTCAAACAAATTTCGATAAATAGAGGACGCTTGCATATTTAAAAACAGATTATATAATTCTTTGCCGACTACAATACTATTTTAAGTATGAATAATAAGCAAATATCATAAGACAAATATACAGAAAGAAACAGAATAACAGCCATCGACTGCTTCCCATAAATCTTCATCCGAATTGTCTTGGTTATATCATATAACATATCGACGCCTCCGAACCATAGTATGCTAAGTCGACCTAGCATGTTTTAAAGTTCTTTACGTTATTAGATACTACGGTCCTTAATTTATATTCTCTGAAATTTTGGTAATCATCGGCCAATTCAAACCTTACTTAGCATTGCACGTACGATATAAGAAACTTCCATACTTTGAGAGCTTCTACTGAAAAACTTACTTTTCAGACTTAGCATACTATGGTTTGGAGGCGTCGATATAATATAACCGATAATTTGTAATACTTAATGACAATGAAAAATAAAAATCCAATTTTTCGCGGAAAAGTGCTTATAGAAATCGATATATCGAGGTCGAGCTATACTTATATGAAAATGTAAAAACATCATTCATTTTGAAATAACAACGAAAATTCGTTTTCACCTATTATATTCATTTTGACCTATTGTACTTTGGTGTATGAGTGTTGTTATTATACAAAAGTGTCTATAAGTGAAATTAAAAAAAGTTTAAAATATAAAACATTTATTTTTGTATCGAAAACTTTTAATTTATTTCTATTTTTATTATCGTGAGGAATTTAAATAATGATTTTTGCATAGAATAATAACATCCGATATTCAAGTCAGAATATAGAAGACCTGGGTGATATTGCCTACATTAATCATTTTTTTTGGATTGAATTAGTTATGAAATTTAAAAAAACTTATGGAAAATTTCGGACGCCTTTTCTTAAATTAGTAGTCGTATGGGTACTGTCATAACTTATACGCAACATGTACCCAACATAAATGAGTACATTAGGGATGTAATTTTCTCCCTTTTGATAGGTGAAACAAGCCGTTCATAATGAATACATGGGATACATGTTGCGTATAAGTTATGACAGTACTTATACGGCTACTAATTTCGTAAAAGGGATTCCACATAATCTATAAAAGCTGTATATTAATATAATTGTTATAATATTAAGCCGAAGGTAGGTTTCAAGGCAACTATACCAAAGTGTGTACCAATCTCTTTGAAAAATTTATAGTTGTTAGTATCATAATATAGAAATCTTAGAGGCAATGTAGTTTTATTTCATTATTTCGAAGATTTACAAATGAGTGTATCGAAAACTAACATACAGTGCATATAATTATGTAGAGCATATAAACAACTCATAAAACTTTTAAAAGTCATATACGTGTCGTCATTACGTATACGCATTATGTGTATCAATTATAAATGAAGCGTTCAATTTGAAGTCTTTTTGATATCCGAATTTTAAGTTTTAAAAATCGAGAAATGCCATGTTATAAAAACAAAGGAAAGGAACTTCCTAATTGCCATAATATGGCAATCAATTTTTTTTATATCAGTTTCTGATATCCACGATATCCGGTACAATAGGTTCTTACAACACATATTTTCCTTCTTCTGAATTTACGACACATTTTATTTATTTATTTTTTTTTTGTATTCGATAACTATAACACCACCATTTGTAAATTTTCACTAACTGTTTTCAATATTTAAAAAAAAAATATGTTACTAATATTCACATAGCATGACAAGGATCCCTAGCATTATTTTCCAAATATAGAAAAAAATCGTTCATATAGTAATGATTTCCAGGCATCAAACAATTTTCTTTATAACATTCTAAAGAGGTTTGAAGTTAGTCGGGAAAAAAATTAAGTGCACAAACACAATACCAATTCTCACACACTATACACACACACACACATTATAATTTATTATTTTTCAAAACACCATTAACTATAATTGACATATAATCAAAATTACAGCGAACAATTTAACCAAAAACAAATTTAAAAAGAAAATAACACAACAAAAACAATTCGATTGAGATGTTGAAACTAAAAAAAAAATATTGAAACAAATATTTAAAAAAAATGAAATGTGATTGAAATCTTAAAACTAAAACAAAAAAATGTACCTTAGAAAACAACAAATAATTGGACAAAGAATAAAATTGAAAACTAAAAACATAAAATATTGAAACAAAAAAACTATAGAAAAACAATATATATGAATGATTGGAAAAAAACTCATTTTCCTAAAACAATATTATTATAACTTTCTTTTAATGCCAAAATTAGTATTCTTCCAAGTTTTTTCTTCGACAAAGAAGGGCGAGCGAAAATTCTAATCTAAGGATTCTAATTTAAATTCGATCATATCAAATTTGTATTTTATTGGATGAAAATATTATTATAAATTTTTATATTATGTAGTAAAATATTAGAAAATTTATATATGTTTTAAATTAATTTCAAAACTTATATTATTTGTGTTATTATTATTTTCAGAATTTTTGTAAATTTTATATTTAAAAATATATATTTTCTGCCAAGACAGTATTTTATTTTTAATGAAAAATCATAGAGAATCAGGTGGTAACAAAAACACACCACCTTTAGTGAAAAATCATTTTCTAAATAATATTTGAATATTTAAAAATTATGCAATTTTCTAAAATATTCTACTTTCTAAAAAAGAATTCTGAAAGAAATAATAAAAAATTTTGCTTAACAAAATTGAAATTTTGAAGATCTTCCAATGAATTTTCTTTGAAAATTTTCCAAAGATATTCACAGTATATATCTTTAGAAAGCATCCAAAAAGATTTTCAGTTGAAAATTTTTGCACAATATTTTTCTAATGAAAAATATAGTAAATATTGTTAAAAAAATCGAAGAAAATTCTAAAAAAACTAATATTTTTCTAAATAAAATTTCAGAGATAATTTTTCTAAAAACAAATTTCAGTGTTATTTTTATACCCTCCACCATAGTATGGAGGGTAGTTTTGTTTTCCGTTTGTAACGCATCGAAATAATCATTTCCGACCATATAAAGTATATATTCTTGATCACCGTAAAATTCGATGACGATCTAAGCATGTCCGTCTATCCGTCTGTCTGTTGTAATCACTCTAGCGTCTAAACGAATTAAGATAGACCGCCAAAATTTTGCATAAAGTCGTCTTTTGCCTGCAGGCAGGTCAAGTTCGAAGATGGGCTATATCGGTCCACGTTTAGGCATAGCTCCTATATAAGGGTACCCCCAATTTTCGGTATTTTGAGCGCGTATTTCAAACGAATTCTCTGAAATTTGGTAAAATGAGTTATTTTTGGATACCAAATTTCACTTCTAAAAATTATAAATATAGGTCCACTTTTTCTGGTAGCCTCCATATAACGGTACCTCCCAATTTTCAGTTTTTTGGTGGTTTTGACCGGATTTTTTACCGAATTGGCTGTAATTTAGTACTTTGAGTTCATATTGGGTATCAAATCTCTCCACAAAAATTATAATTATAGGTCCATTTTTTCGGATAGCGCTCATATAAGGGTACCCCCAATTTTCGGTATTTTGGGGTTCCTGAGAGCGGTAATTGTATCGACCCGCATTTAGGACCAGGTCCTATATTTAGCGTGATGGACGGTCGGCCCTTCGGCCCTTAACTCTACGGTCAATAACCGTACCTTTTTTTTGAAAAAAAAAAATCTGTAGAATTTTTAATAATGTGGAAATTTGGATCAAAATTTGAGCAATCATTATTGAGATATTTTCACACATAATCGAAGAAAAAAACTAGAAATATTTTCCGTATATATAATTTTTAAAATTTTTTAAAGTTATTACCTACGTAGATCAATAACCGTGGTATATTTGTACCCATCCAAAGATAGCTCTGTAATTCATAAAAAATTGGACTATCGTGAGGTTTTTTTGTTTTAAATTAGTCTATACGGATACGCTATAGATTTTCTAAAAATTTCAATTAATTTTTTTAGAAAAATAAAATTTCAATGAAATATTTTCTGAATTAAAATTAAATATTAAATTATGAAATAAAAATGTCTGCTAAAGAAATTTTCAATAAAATATTCTATAAAAAATGTTAAAAAATTGATAACAACAAAATTTCCTTCAGAAAATTTTCATGAAAAAAAAATAATAAAAAGTATTCTAATTTGTTATATAAAGACAATTTTACTGATATTCGTTATAAAAAATGTTATTGAAATATTCCTAAAAATTTGTCTAAATTCGTTCAAAATTTTTCAAATAAAATCTTTTAGGGATGTTATTTCTATTTAGTTTGAAAATTTTCCAAAAAAAAACATTGAAAATTGTCTAAAATAATTTTTAATGTAGCGGTTTATTTTTTTTCAAAAGTAAAAATACACAAAATTTTAATTTCACAATTAAATTATTAATTAAATCATTAAATTTTTTAAATTAATTTTTTTTATAGTTTTAATATAACAAAATACTATTTGTAAGTTCTGTAAATAAATAACAAACAATACAGTTATCTTTGACGTTCCTTAAATAACAATGTTGACATATCTTTAAATGTAAACTCAAAACATTTTCGAGAATATTCATAAAACAAATCCAAAAGGATGCAGAGGAAATAAAAACAAATTGAAGCCAGGACTTTGGTGGACCAATATTTGTTCCATGGCTATTCTCAAAATTGTTTTTGAAAATTTCTGCAAAAATATAAAATGATCAATGTCAACATTTGTTAATGTACACAACAACAACAATATACAAAATTATAATAAATTAAATAAATAATTAATTATTAATTAAATTTAGAAAAAAATAATTTAATAAAAAGAAACTCATTTATCTCTTAAAACACACAACAAAGATATTATATGCTAGAAATTTAACATTAACTTATTATATAGTTTGTAGGCTACATTTAGCATTCTTATAGAATGTTAAACAATAAAAATAAAAATATAAAAAAATAATATTAGGTTAAGTACAAAATCAGAAAACTAGTCCATTTTTAAAAACAAAACACAAAAAAAACAAATATCTAAGTCGAAAAATAAGACGTTATTGAAAATTTTGTAAATACTTTAAAAAATCTAGTAATAATAACATAATTTAACAAACAACAACAACAAATAACTATTAGTACTAAATTTAGCATTTTTAGATTATAGTTAATAAAAAAAAAACAACAAAATTTTATGCAAATAAAATTTTGATAAAGAAATTATTCAAAAAAAAAAATAATAACAAGCCTCTGAATTATAAGGTTTACAACTATTTTGCACTTTATATTTAAAACAACAACAAAGACAAACTATTATATAGAACAAAGAAAAAAAAACAAACCAAGCAAAACAGGAAAAAAATTTCAAACAATTTTTGCATAAAAAACAAACTTAGAAAATTTTGCATTTTTATCATTAAAAAAACAAGGCTTTTTAAAAGAAAAAAAAAAACAAAACTGAATATTCACTACAGCAGAATGTAGATTATTATTAAAAATACAATGCAAAATAAATTTAAATACTACACAAAAATTTTGATTTGAAATTTAAAAATAAAAGAAATGTATGAAAAAAACTATATATGAATAATAACAAGAAATCTCACATATAGGATACAGGGTACTTAATGCAATTATTATTACACAAACAAAACATGCCTACTCTTAATGAAATTAGATTTGACAAGAGAAAGAAAGAGTATATCCCAAATAAATTTTGAAATTTTAAATTTGATTTTGCATCTGCTTTTTTACACTACAATGTTAGGTTACTGCTTATTTTCCTCATTGCAAAAGGAATTTATTGAAAATATGTGGCGTATAAGTGTTGTCAATAATCATACGTCACCATGTACTTTATTTTTACTGTTTTTACGATTTTTTAAGCAACTTGTCTTCTTAAATTGCACTGAGATCATTTTATTCTAGAAAATTGTCCGACATAGATCTGGAGGTCTAATACCCTCCTTCGAAATGTTATGCCCATGAAAATCCACATTCGTTGCACCGAATATGCACTTCCCTGGTTTAATGTTCAATCCATACTCCCGTAAATGCTCCTCTTCAGTTTCACTAAAAATTAATACGTCGTCAATATAGACGAATATAAAGTCTAGTCCTCTTACTACTTCATTTATGAACCGTTGAAAAGTTTGAGATGAGTTCCTCAACCCAAACGGCATTCTTACAAATTCAAACATTCCGAATGGCGTAGTAATTGCGGTCTTGTGTATATCCTCCTGTGACATAGGAATCTGGTGATAAGCCCGCACAAAATCCAACTTTGAAAATTCCCGTTTCCCTTCATGTTCATGTTTAAGTCATGTATATGTGGAATGGGATACCTATCAGGTACTGTTACAGCATTTAACTGCCTAAAATCTTCACAAGGTCGCCAATCATCTGGATCGTTCTTAGGGACTAAATGCAATGCCGATGCTACACTTGAATTGGAAGGTCTACAAATACCACATCTTCTGCCTTAAATAACTTAACTTTAACTTTATATTTCACAGGATCCAAACTCCTTGGCTTTGTATATGGCAATGGTCCATTAGTAACTATCCTATGTACAGTCGAATGTTTAACTGGTTTCGTATAATCAGGCTCAGCCGTTAATGGGGGAAACTCCTTCAGCAGTTCCGTATATTGATCTTTGGTAACTGAATGGAACACAACTGTGAACATGCAGACACCTTTAAATTTGTCAGAGGGTCTACCGATACTCTATTTCTGATATCAATTAACATTCCGTACTTGTGCAGAAAATCCGCTCCTATTATCGGTCTGTTTATGTTCGCCAATATAAAAACAAACTGAAAATCGCGATGTAATCCTAAATATACGTTTAACAACTTCTTTCCATATGTCTGAATTGCAGATCCGTTAGCCGTGGATAGGACGACATCTGAAATCATTTTATACCCTTTAAATTTTGACGCCGGCAAAACCGATATATCGACTTCACTATCCACTAAAAATTTTAATTTATTCGTTCTATCATACACAAATAAGCGACGCGTTGTTTTTTCCGCACCCCCATCGCTAGTCGCTTTCACAACGGGCTTGCTTAGCTTTTTGAACTATTACCCTACATGCGCACGACTCCTCGTAGTTCCTGGCATCTTGACCGAATCTATAATGGAACCTACATAGTCAATTCTTCTTCCTAGTTCCCGATCGTGATCTTCCACTAAATCTCCCACTTCTATCTGGGCTCTGCATCATAGAAATCTCCAATGATAGCTGGCTAAACCCTTGGCAAATATTATTTGTGGTCTGAACTAAACCTTCGACTACCTTACCCATATCTGTAATTTGCGACGTCTCTGCCGATGTTGAGGAAATTCCTAGAGCAGTTATTTCATCTTTCTGTAACACTTCTCAAATATCATCTGCTAATTTAATCAGTTGATTTATATCAGTAACATTGGACCCCATTAGTGCCACATTAAGATTTTTCGGAAATTTTCGTATCCATAGTCTCTTTAATATGTCCGGGCTAAACCGTGTACCTATCAATAACAACATAGCTCTATATAATTCTGAAGGCTTTTGATCTCCTATTTCAGAATCAGCCACTATCTTCTCTAAAAGTTTACTCTGGCTTAAAGTGTGCCGTTTAATCAAAACATCTTTCAGAACTTCATATCTATTATTACCCGCCGGGTTCTGTATCACATCTAGAACCATCATAATCACATCTTGAGGTAATGCTGTAATGACATACTCGTATTTAGTCTTATCCACAACGATACCTTTAGTTGCGAATTGCATCTCGACATGAATAAACCACGCCTCAGGGCAATTTGTCCAAAACCCCGGAAGCTTAACCGCTGCCGCAGACACTTCCATACCATTCCTCTGACCTATCATATTAGAAATATTCAAAACTTGAGATAGCGCATCTAATGTCACGTAATGATCCCCTGAACCGTTTTCGCTCGAGTCCCGATGATCTGTTCGCTGTGGTGATCTTAACATGTTGATGCTTTAGGGAGGAGTTCACACAAAATGTAATTTGTAATATAAATAAAAAAAAACGATATTGACAGTAATATTAACGATAATTCTAAATCAAAACTTCGTTGAAACAAATACAATTCAGCTATTCGTCTTCCGATTCACCAAACTTACGCGTATTGAGATGATTTCAAACCACGTAAGACACCTTCAGAAAATTCTTAAATAGCTTCATTTAATGATAAATGTTCACGGCCAATCAATCCAATTTTCATTCGTTTCAATCAATCATATAGCAGGGATCGTGTATGCTTATCAGCAGTTTTAAATGCATTTTTTTTATTTGCTTTATCAGCGGTCTGCGGAATTGTACGCTTATCAGCAGTTTTAATTTGATTCGGCTCCTGGCAGGGTCGCCAATTGTAGGAACACGTCTATTTCCAAAAAGTAAACGATGTATCTTTATTAACAAGCAAATTCTGACTCCTTGACTAATATTATATGTTACAAATATGTATATGCATATTATTCTAATGAAAGCTTGATAGACAAATTATAAAATGAAAAATTATAAAAATCGCCTTTATAGAAAGTTATTTAATATTGCTTGCGTGAAATTTTCTCTAAATTGGAAAATTTTCAATGAATTTCCCCTTAACCAATTCATTTTATTGTACATACCTATGTTCCAAAGTTATTATAAGTTTCTGTGGCATGTGTGTCCATTATAATATGTAAACCCAGTAGAGGCCACAGTTATGGACCAATCGTCACGAAATTTTGCATCTACGTTCGGTTCGGCTCAAAGAAATGAGCCAAAAACTTTTTTGTCCGATTTTATGGTCGCACTACAGGCCACAATTATGATCAGAACATGGGGAAAGGGATCTGATCAAAGAACATGCATGGTCTTTTCATGGTAATCGGTCAATATTTAACCGGTCAAATGAACCCAAGCTTTTTGTCTTTGTTTTTCTTAAATTTTACACAGGGCCAACTAATTAGAATGATAATGATCGGTCAATAATTAGCGTGTGTGTAAAATTGCAAAAATTGAGTGTTATGACGTAAATGTTCTCTTGGGAAAACATGATTCGGAAAGGATGAAAGGGTGAGAAACATAATCTGCTGTCCTCTAATGAATCAAAATGATGCAATAATCGTGAAAAAATTATCACACTCGGAATGAAGATCCAAAGAATCTTAGAGTTGCTCCGCTCACAAGTTTGAAATTACTGTTTTTTTAAATCGATGTAAGAAGGCCTACTTTTATGTACTCCTTTATCGTGAAACTACTTTAATTAATTTTTTTAAGAAAACCATTTTAACCAGTGAAAAGAACATAAAGTTCGTCCGGGCAGGACTTTGGATACCCTCCAAACATACGTATAGTGACAGTTAGTTGGCATGAATCAAAAATGGGTGGGATCTTTAGATACGTACTTAGCTGGCTTGTGGCAGAACATTTGTTCCATAAAAAAGTAGATTTCGAGGCGCGTCGGTCTTGTGCGCATCTCTGCTATAATGAAAGACCATGTTCCGAAATGTTGCCTTCCACTAGATATTTCCATCGAATTCGTTGCTTTCCCTTCTCTTGTATATCGCTTTTGAGTTGGGGCATCCCCATCCATTCTCACAACATTACCTAGCCAACGTAGTTGCTGCGGCTCAATACGTCTGACTATGTCAATCTTCGAAAATAGATGATACAACTCGTGGTTCATTCGACGGCGATATTCACCGTCGACCCAGATCGGCCCATAGATCTTTCGGAGAAATTTTCGTTCAAACACTTCAAGAGCTGCCTCATCTGCCAGCACAAGTACCCATTTCGAGGCGCGTCGGTCTTGTGCGCATCTCTGCTAATTTGAAAGACCGTGTTCCGAAATGTTGCCTTCCACTAGATATTTCCATATATATAAACTCCAAGGTTTATATACCAAAGTATATAAACTCGTCGACTACCTCAAAACTGTAGTTCTAAAGTTACCAACTTTGTAACTTGTCTACTGGACGTCTTGCGCGTTGATACCATCAGCTTGGTCTTCTCGCCGTTAACTGTCAGCCCCACTTTGGCATACTCCTTTTCATTTTGTTCAAAGGCGGCTGCTACCGCTCTCAATGTTCGTCCCATTATGTGCCATTTCTGTTCACACTCGTCCTTATGACCATTTCCAGCAGGATGTTAAAAAAGATCACAAGACAAACTGTCACCTTGCCTGAATCCTCGTTCGGTATTAAAGGGCTCCGAGAGGTCCTTTCCAACTTTCACTGCTGACCTTGCGCCACTCAAAGTTATCCTGCATAGCCGTATTAATTTTGCAAGAATGCAGAACGCTGACATGGTTTAAAACACCTCTGTACGGATAGAGCTGTCGAATGTGGCTTTATAGTCGACAAATAGGTGGTATGTGTCGATGTGTTTTTCGTGGGTCTTTACCAGGATTTGGCGCATAGTGAAAATCTGGTCAATGGTGGATTTGCCAGGTCTGAAGCCGCTTTGGTATGGTCCAAAAATGTCATTGTCCATTGGCTTCAGTCGTTTACACAGCGCGCTGGATAGCACTTTATATGCGACGGAGCGGAAACTAATTCCTCTGTAGTTGGCAGATATCGTCTTTTCTCCTTTTTTGTGTAGGGGACTGAGGTTCCAATCATTGGACATATATTCAGCTAGCCAAATTGTACTAATCAGTTGGTGCATGTACTGATCAGCGTCTGACCACCGGCCTTGAATAGTTCGGTTGGTAATACATCGGCACCTGCTTGTTTTATTGTTATTCTGCCGATTAGTTGCTACTCTGACCTCATCTTGGCTAGGTGATATACAATGTATACCATCATCTCTTATTGGTTCTGGGGTATCTTCTTCGCCGTTGCTATTTGATACCAGAAGCTTTTCAAAATGCTCCTTTCAGATCCTCAACAAGCTGTCTGAATCCGTCACAAGGTTTCCTCCTTCATCTCTACAGGAGGATGTGCCAGCACAAAGCCTTCGGTTTGGTGTTTTACTTGTTTGTTAAAATTTCCGGACTCCTTTGCCCACTCGATTTGCTCACGCTCTCTTTCTTTCTCCTTTCTTTTGAAAATAGTTTCTGTTCTCTCATTTTCTCCCGATAATTCTCTATTGCATTGCGTCTTGCTACTGTTTGCAGTATAATGTAGAATATTATATATAGCCACATAGCCCAATATGCCTGATGAGCCGCTTAACCAACGGCGAAACGCGTCGCATAATGGTGGGTACGTAGGTTCTTCTCCTGGCTTTCCTTTTCATTGCAAAATTTAGATCATCAAGCTCGACTCGAAAGAGTATAAATAATCACTTAAAAAAAAATTTTTTTAAGAAAATAAAAAAATCCCGGCAATATTATCAATTCGTAACATCGGTGCGTATGTTTATTTGCAATACTTATAGGTAGTAATGTCAATTTTAGAATATTTTAAAGTATCGAAACAATCAAAAAGTGATTTAAAAATTTTTAAAATATTAAAAATATGGAAACTTGCATCGATCATATATTTATACAAATTCATGGTGATCATTGGCTTTTTCCATAGAAGATTTTGTAATGAAAAATTCATGGCATTAGATTTTCTATGGAATATTTTCTCCATCGTTTTTATAAAGGGAGGAATTAAAAATAAGAAATTTGTTGAGATAAATTTATTAAAAATTTTCCAAAGAAAATGTATTTTCCAAGAAAATGAATCATACGGTATCGACTTCGCTGACTTATTATCCTCAAGGTCATTGGTACGAATGATTATTATTAATACTCATACGACCTCTGTTGTAAATCCATTATATGACTAAGCCCACGGTACGTATGAGTTATGTCAACAGTCATACGACACATAGATTGAATGCCAGTGTTTTTTAATTATTTTCAATAAATTTTATAATATTTTAAAGCATCGAAACAATCAAAAAGTGATTTAAAAATTTATAAAATATTAAAAATATGGAAACTTGCATCGATCATATACTTATACAAATTCATGGCTGATCATTGGCTTTTTCCATAGAAGATTTTGTAATGAAAAATTCATGGCATTAGATTTTCTATGGAATATTTTTTCCATCGTTTTTATAAAGGGAGGAATTAAAAATATGGAAACTTGCATCGATCATATATTTATACAAATTCATGGTGATCATTGGCTTTTTCCATAGAAGATTTTGTAATGAAAAATTCATGGCATTAGATTTTCTATGGAATATTTTCTCCATCGTTTTTATAAAGGGAGGAATTAAAAATAAGAAATTTGTTGAGATAAATTTATTAAAAATTTTCCAAAGAAAATGTATTTTCCAAGAAAATGAATCATACGGTATCGACTTCGCTGACTTATTATCCTCAAGGTCATTGGTACGAATGATTATTATTAATACTCATACGACCTCTGTTGTAAATCCATTATATGACTAAGCCCACGGTACGTATGAGTTATGTCAACAGTCATACGACACATAGATTGAATGCCAGTGTTTCTTAATTATTTTCAATAAATTTTATAATATTTTAAAGCATCGAAACAATCAAAAAGTGATTTAAAAATTTATAAAATATTAAAAATATGGAAACTTGCATCGATCATATACTTATACAAATTCATGGCTGATCATTGGCTTTTTCCATAGAAGATTTTGTAATGAAAAATTCATGGCATTAGATTTTCTATGGAATATTTTTTCCATCGTTTTTATAAAGGGAGGAATTAAAAATATGGAAACTTGCATCGATCATATATTTATACAAATTCATGGTGATCATTGGCTTTTTCCATAGAAGATTTTGTAATGAAAAATTCATGGCATTAGATTTTCTATGGAATATCTTCTCCATCGTTTTTATAAAGGGAGGAATTAAAAATAAGAAATTTGTTGAGATAAATTTATTAAAAATTTTCCAAAGAAAATGTATTTTCCAAGAAAATGAATCATACGGTATCGACTTCGCTGACTTATTATCCTCAAGGTCATTGGTACGAATGATTATTATTAATACTCATACGACCTCTGTTGTAAATCCATTATATGACTAAGCCCACGGTACGTATGAGTTATGTCAACAGTCATACGACACATAGATTGAATGCCAGTGTTTTTTAATTATTTTCAATAAATTTTATAATATTTTAAATCATCGAAACAATCAAAAAGTGATTTAAAAATTTATAAAATATTAAAAATATGGAAACTTGCATCGATCATATACTTATACAAATTCATGGCTGATCATTGGCTTTTTCCATAGAAGATTTTGTAATGAAAAATTCATGGCATTAGATTTTCTATGGAATATTTTTTCCATCGTTTTTATAAAGGGAGGAATTAAAAATAAGAAATTTGTTGAGATAAATTTATTAAAAATTTTCCAAAGAAAATGTATTTTCCCAGAAAATGAATCATACGGTATTGACTTCGCTGACTTATTATCCTCAAGGTCATTGGTGCGAATGATTATTATTAATACTCATACGACCTCTGTTGCAAAGCCATTAGTTGACGTCAACAGTCATACGACACATGTATTAAATGCCAGTGCTTTAAGATTATTTTCAATAAATTTCTTAAAAATTATTTTTTTATAAATAAAAATAAACCAATATTACAGCTTGGCTATGAAATTTTCTATTACGTTTAAACATATTTTTTTAAACGGATGTTAAATGAATTAAGAAAAAAATATATATACATGAACAATAATTGGTAGTGCTTGTAATGAAATTATATTTAAAATAATAAATAAAAAACCCACAAATCTAAATAATAAAATGTTAAAACCAAGCTAAGAAAGTGCATTTACTAAACAAAAAGAATATAAATAACACTAATATCTTATAAAACAAATTGAACAATGTGAAGGCAAAGAATGAGATATTATAGATTAAAATTGGAAACATAAACATATTATTTTGTTAACAAAAATATTATAATTTTGTAATAATGATATTTATTATTTAAAAAACAATATTTGTATATATTCAACACTTTTAATATTTTTAATTATAATTTTTTATATATTTTCTACTTTTTTTGTAAGAAAACAAAAGAAACAGTAATCGAATTTATACTGTATATAAAAAAAAAACTAAGTATATATAATATAAACAAGAAAATAAAAATTACAAATACAACAAATATATATTTATTAATAACGGTTATATACACATAAATAAAATAATAAGGAAATTAAAAATAATAAATCTCCCCCCTTAAAAAAGCAGGTTTTTATGATAAAACAAACAAAAATAGCAAACATATGGAATTTGAAAATTTATAATTTCAATTTTATTTTTTTGCTTCCAAAATATTTTATTTGTAGAAATTTTGTTTATGGCTATTTTAATTTCAAAAATTCCGTCCGTGTTAAATAAAATTAATATTGTATTGAATATTTTTTTTCCTTTAAATTTGTGTTTATAAATTTTCAACAACAGAGAATAGCAACTTAATAACAACAACAACCAACCAACAAATAATGTTTAAAGAGCACCTTTAAATGAACAATAACAATTTTTTTAGCAAACAAAAAATTGTATTTAATAAAATAAATTGAATAAAATAACACACACAATCCCACACCAATTGAAACCAGAAATTGCAGAAATTATGAAAACAAAAATGCAGAGAATTTTTGAAATCTAGTTTTGCAATAAAAGGCGTTGATTTGGGAAATAGTATTATGAAAATTATTTTAATAAGTTTTTAATGGTATTTTCATTATATTCTATGATGCGTATTATTGTTGTCCGCACTCATACGCACCCAGGTCTTACTTGAAAATCTCTCTTAGCCACATTTTTAGGTCTACTATAAAATGATTTTTCATTACATGATTTTGTATAAAAAATGATTATCGGGGCGTATAAGTACTGTCAATACGTATACGCATATAATTCACAAAATGAAATAATTTTATCAATTATGACATGGAAGTTTTCAATAAAATAGATAATATTAAATACTGATATAAATAAGCAGTAAAGTCGGACGGGGCCGACCATACGATACCCTACACAACTACCACAGAACTCATAGTTGCACCCTCTTGCCCGATTAGAGGTCAACAGCACATTTTCTTGTCCACATTCCCTTCACCGTGGGTTGTTTTGTGATGTTCTGCTTATAATTGAGGCCTATAGATCGAATCGAAAAAAAAAACACAAAAATAAGTTTTCGGTCCACTTCATCCCAAAATTGTTATCTGGTCATCACCGAAAAGTATAGACCATAACTGGAACCTCATGGAACATTTCAAACCGATCAGGGCTACATTTCCGCCCTCCAGTGTGTTAATGGACTACTAATAATATCTGAATACGTAAGCACCTGTAAATATTTACGTGTAACTCCCACATCCGAGTGCATATGGCAATAATTGGTATCAATTTAAAGGCCAACCACTGATCTTGGATATACTATAAACTTCTCGGATCTATGACCTTCTGGAGTAAATATATACGCTATAGAATATAAATTTTGCCATTATTCACACAAAAGTCAGGCATGCTTATTCAAAACAGGCATGCTTATTCTTTAACCCAATCCCCTTGTCCGGAGCGACCAGAAAAACCAACAAAAATTAAGTATTTGGTCAATTTCATCCCCTAAATAATAACCGATCTTTACAAAAAACATTGGGCCGAACCCTTCCTACGTGGTTACAAATTATAATGGACAAACGGACGGACACACATGTATAGATCAACTCAGCTAGTCGATCGGTACACTTAAAGGTGGGTCTAGAACCAATATTTCGCGGCTGTACAAAGCTGTAATACCCTGACAACATAGTTGTGTAGGGTGTAAGAACTCAGAAGTGAGATATGTTATATTATACTAGTAATGAATTCCCAATTATCAGAAAATCGCCTATTGGAAGAAAGAAACATATTTTTTTAAATATCCACTAGAATATACAATAGTGCGTATAAGTGTTGATAATATTCATACGCACTCCCTTACTCTTTTAATGAAAAAATCATTGTAATCATCTACTGCATGGTGTAGATAATCTGTGTGTCTCCAAAAACTATAGAACCGATTCTTTCTTCTTTGGTGGTAATTCGTGAAAGATAATAACTGTCCAGGCGATAACAAACGGAGAAAATATATCAGGCTCTTTGAGTTTCAATACATTATAAACCATTTGCTATGCACAATGTCAGCCATAGTTTTCTTTAAATGAAGATCACTCATGGTACTATTGTACATAGAGAATCTATATTTTTTAGACAGAAAATATGCAAAGATTCTCTACAAAGAGAACTAGTCGTGGGAGGGAATATTTTTTATTCGTATATATATTCTCTCTTCATTTATACATTTAAATCCACTAGAATATTTTCTCATAAGGATTGTAGCGTATAAGTGTTGACAACATTCATACGCGCCCAGCAACCAATTTACCAATTCAAAGTAAAAATGTTCCACATAGAGGACTTATTTTTACAGGGACGATGTCGATTTCTATAAAAGCTCAAACATTTATCATTGGATTTCCTTAATTGAACTGATCTCCAATAATAAAATACTGTTTTTCTTAATATTTTCTTTAAATTTTATTCGTCTTCTACTAGAAAATTTCAACATTGCCATTGAGGCGTATAAGTCCTGTCAATATTCATACGCACCCCCATTCAATTTGATTATTTGTTAGTTTGATATGTGTGGTGTATAAGGTTTGCCGATACTTATACGCACCAATAATCCAATTAATCATCATCAAAGCAATTTATGTGGTGGTCCTGCTAGTCCCTTTCTTAACAAAGAATAGATTTTTCTAGACCAAAATCCGTACAGAGAATTTTTTTTTAAAATAACGCATTTTACAGCTCTACAATAGTTAAATATGATTTTTAATATTTCTTTAAAAATGTTTTCCCCTTTGTACTGGAAAATTTCAACATTGCCATTGAGATGTATAAGTGCTGTCAATATTCATACGCATCCATATTCAATTTGATCATTTCTTAGTTTGATCTGTGTGGCGTATAAGTGTTGCCTATACTTATACGCACCTATAATTACAATAAATCGTCATCAGAACAATTCTGTAGCAATTTAGTGGTCTAATATAAAAAATAACATTCGCAGGTTTCTAAAAACAAAAACTTAGTATTATTCTAGTTCCTTTCATAACAAAGAATAGATTTTCAAGACCAAAATTCGTACAGAGAGTTTTTATAAAAATAACGCATTTCACAGCTCTACAATAATTAAATATGATTTTTAATATTTCCTTTAAATTTTTCACCCTTTTTACTAGAAAATTTCAACATTGCCATTGAGGTGTATAAGTGCTGTCAATATTCATACGCATCCATATTCAATTTGATCATTTTGATCTGTGGGGCGTATAAGTGTTGCCGATACATATACGCACCAATAATTACAATAAATCATCATCAATTCTGTAGGAGCTTAGTAGTCTAAAAAACTTATTCTAGTTGCTTTCATAACAAAGAATAGATTCTGCAAGACCAAAATTCATACACAGTGGATTTTTATAAAAATCATGCATATTAAATATCTGTAATTTTTAAATCAATTTTTAATATTTCTTAACATTTTCTTCCCATACTACTAGAGTATTTAAATACTGTCGACTCCGCTTTACTGTAAGTCGCTTAACTGAAAAATATCGGCTAAGTGAAATTGATTTCCTGCACCATTACACTTTAGGTTAATCGCCCACAATTTACTCCGCATAAATAAAACTTCGCAGAACTGAAAATATCGGACAACTGAAATAGCTTTTGGAGTCAAATATTCCAATTTCCTTTCAAATCACTCCGTATTACTGAAAATTGTGAGAATGAAGGATAATGACAGAATATTTTGCATTGAGGAATACACATCAAAGCCCACCCTAACAAATATTTTTCTACAATGATTAATGATTTTTCCAAATATGGAACTTGAAATTTGAAGAAATTTGAAATTTGAACTCGAACCATTTGGAAAATTTGAAAAAAACACGGTTCCGCATTTCTATATATTATATACAAGTGGCAAAGATGTATTAAAATATGTTACATAATGTACCGTTCATAGGGGAAATGCCAAAACGAGGTCTCATATAATTAACAAAAATTTTGAGGAGGTCGTCCACTTTTAACTACTAATCTAAGTTATTATTAAGGCCTTCAAGATGATAACCAAATTTTAAATAGAAACAATGTAAAAATGTGGCTCTATAATGAACAAATTTTGCGAGGAAGTATGTTACTCATTCACAACCCCATATTACAGGCAAGTCAGCTATTAAAAAGACTTAAATCGTATGAAACCTTACGCTTACAAGGACAGATCATAATAAAAATCCTGTAAGCAGTGAACATGTCAACCAGTTTCAATTTCTATCGTCTATATTCATAAAATTCGATACCTTAAGAATTCGATATAAAATATAAATTATTGAAATTCCTCAAACTGAAAATGTTTCGCTTATGAGAAATTCGGATAACTGAAATTATTTACAGTTAACCAAACTCCGCTTAAGTGAAAACATCGGATTACTGAAACAAACATCCAGATTTTTTCCGTTTCAGTAAAGCGGAGTCGACTGTATTAACAATGATACGTATAAGTGATGTCAATATTCATACGCACCCATATTCAGTTTGATCATTTGTTAGAGATCATTCTGCTGACGGTTATATTATTTTATTTTTCCTTCATAGGATTTCAGAAATATTAAAGCAGGTCTTCAAAGAATTGAAAATTACTTTAATTTTTTCAAGAATCTGCTTCATTTTACTAACAAAATTTGTCAGTTACATTGAAACGTATAAGTATTATCAGTTCTCATACGCATCTAAAATCAAATTAAACATCTAATGAATATTAAAGTCTTTATGTAGGTATTCCAAAATATATTATAGTCGCGATTTAGAGGTATGGATGTTATAATTTCGCATTCCATATTATTGAAAATAACTTTTGAAATACCTACATAAAGGCTTTAATAGTCACTAGGCGATTGCATTGATTTTGGGTTTCACTACCAAATATTCTAATTTACATTGAAGCGTATAAGTATTGTCAATAGTCATACGCACCCAAAATCAATGCAATCACCTAATGACTATTAAAGCCTTTATGTAGGTATTTCAAAAGATTTCTAGCCGCGATTTTGAGCTATGAACACTATAATTTGGTAGTTCAGCTTTTTTAAACTATTGAAGCCCCAATTAGAGGACATTTAGATCGGATTGTCAAAAATGTTAAAATGGATTTGATCTTTATTTAAAGTTTATTTTAAACTGTAATTAGCTGAAATTTAACATATAGGTTTCTCAAAAGTTGCCAAAAAGGCTTTGTAATTGAAGGTGTTTGATCTTTGCATCAAAATATAAACTTTATTTTAATGGTCCAGGTATCGGACTTAATATTAATGTAAATTCGTATTGAAGGATGCGAAAAAACCCAGCCTAAAAATATGATTAATATTGGACCTCTTTTAAAGGGCTGAGTTCAGGGATTTGTGAAGTTATTTTTTAACAATATATTCCAACTTAAATTTAACAACATTTTACTCATATACCTTGAGAATCGAATTCAAAATTTGCTATTTACTGCGTATGAGTAATATAATATTACAATAATATTACTCATACGCCATAATAATAAGCCTTATGAGTAATAATATTATTATTTCCCCAATCAATTGCCTAATAAAATTAAAAAAAAAATTCTATAAAAATAAATTTTTGATTTCAAATTGAAAGGTGTTTTTCAAAAACGGTTTACACTTTTGTGTGTGCAAACAACAAAAAAGAAAAAATAATAATACAACAAAAAACCAAACTAAAGACAGAACTCCTCTAAACTATAACCCACCTATTACAACAAGATCATTCTGAATAAAAGCACTTCACAACTACAAAAACAACAAACTCCCATTTTCATTAAAAACACACACAGGCAAATCAAACCACTCACAAAAATTTCATAGAAGAAAGAACATTTTTTGCACTTTATTGAAAAGGAAAATTAAAAAAAAAATTAAATTAAAAAAAGAACAATAACCTCCCCTCAAAACAGCCACATATTGTTAATAAATAAAACAAAAACAAAGTGGTAAAAAATAATAATAACTAATACTAAAAATGAAAAATTATTAGTAAAATGGTTTCAAAATAAATATTAAACAAACAAAAAAAACAAGCAGAATACAAACCTAAAGTAGTTTTCGATAAATTAAAACCAAAAAAGAAAAATAATATTTAAAAATTCAAACGGGATATTAAGTAAACCAAAAAACAAATAAAATAGTTTACAAGAAAACCAAACAAAACGGAATAGCGATTTAATAAACAAAAAATATATTTCCTAAAAAAATAAACAAAACTATTACAATATTGAAATGAAAAAAATAAAATAGGTATTGAAAACAAAAAACAAATATGACACAGGGACGCAAAACAAAACAAACAGCAAACAAATAATATTTTTATTTTATTTTCGTTTTTAAACATTTATTTTTATTATTTTATACATTCTTATATACTTTTCACACTTTTTAACTCACCTTCACAATTTCTGATTTTATTTACTAATTTTATAAATAACATTACAAAATATTATAACAACAAATTAAAAATACTGCGGCTTTTATAAAACCATATCAGCTTATTATATATAACAAACAAAAAATACATAAATAAAATATGGAGAGGAAAAAAAATTCTTTAACTAAAAACCTAGATTCACTAGACTTTAAATAGTAAAAAAAAGAAATCTTCAAATTATTATTATACTTATAAATATCAATTTTAGACATTCTTTTCACAGGACATATAAATGAATTTATAAAAAATACAAGATTAATAATTAAGTAACGATTTAAATTTTATTAAATTATTAAAACGGAGTTAAATATTGAGACAAATATGTAAAATGAAATTTGAATGCGCTTAAAGAATTTATTTTAAATATTTATTTCACCTCACTTCATTTATTTTATTTCTTTTTACTATTTTGAGTATTGAAAATCACAGTGAATGATGTAAAACTAAAATATTTAAGACATTAATGGGTATAAGTGTTATCAATACTCATACGCACTATGCTACCAATTTGTCACCTCCGAGAAAAATGAATTTAACACATTGAAGACTTCGTTTAAAGGTAAAATTATCGATTTTTATAAAAACCGAAGATCTTTCATAGGGGTTTTTAAGTGCAAGGTTTCTATAATGGGGTTAATGTAAGCTACAATGGAAGAAGCCTCCATTCAAATAGTGTCTTTAATTTTATTACAATTCTTACATCATATCTATTTCCCGATTGACTTTTCTTCCACAGAAAATCGAATATGCCTTACTGTGAGTCGATAACCTTTTATGTGGTTTCTTTTCAATAATATGAGCGATCCTAGGTCTCCAGTAAATATTTATATTGCGGCGTATGGGTATGTCAATACTCATACGCACATAATTATCATACAAAAAAATTAATTCAACAAAATTCGCCAAAATTTCTATGTCGCATATAACTGTATAGAATATATTATATTTTTGAGTTAATTATCAACCCAATTAAACTTAAATTCTCATCTCCATTGTCGAGGTCCATTGTATATTCCACCTTCCGGGTATGTCCTCGTTAATATGATCGCCATGGCAGCTGGAGGTAAAGATTCATAATAATGGCTTGATTTATAATAAGTATACGTATACGTTGTCAATACGCATACGCACCCACCTACCAATTTACCAAGGAGAATGAATTTACCACTTTGAAGACTTCGTTTAATGGAAACATTTTCGATTTTTATAAAAGCCAAAAAATCTTTCACAGGGTTTTGATAAATGCCGATTCTGTCTCCAAGGGACAGTTACAATTCATTCACTATATCAATTTTACGATAGACTTTTCTTCCACAGAAAATCTGATAGGCCTTTCTGAGGGTCGATAACATTCCACGGTTGTTCTTTTCAATAAAATAGCCGGTCCTAAGTCTCCAATAACAGATACATAGTTTGTAAATAATCTTCATTTATTGTTGCGTATACGTGTTGTCAATACCAATACGCACCCATTTACTATACATAAAAAATTGAACAAATTGCTATGGATTCGCCAAAATTCCTATGGGCATATAACTCTATATAGAATATTTTCTATATATATTTTTTTTTTTTGAATAACCTAAATAACGTGAAATTCTCATCTCCATTGTCGATGTAATTGAGATGTTTTCCTCGATAATATGATCTCCATGGCAGCTGGAGGTAAATATTCATAATAATGGCTTGATTTATAATGAGTATGCGTATAAGTGTTGTCAAAGCTAATACGCACCCTGCTACCAAAATACCACATCCAAGAAAAATTAATTTACATTTCTGAAGACTTTGTTTAAAGGAAAAGTTTTTTAAGTGATTATTTATACTCTTTCGAGTCGAGCTTGATGATCTAAGTTTTGCAATGAAAAGGAAAGCCAGGAGAAGAACCTACGTACCCACCATTATGCGACGCGTTTCGCCGTTGGTTAAGCGGCTCATGAAGCATATTGGGCTATGTGGCTTTACAAAGGTCGTACGTTGATAACTTGTATTTATTCCGCCCTGATGCGAAACTTACATATGCGAATTAAATTCAAATTTGTTAAAGTTCGACATTTGTCTTCAATTCTAGTAGTAGTCCTTTTCAAAACAGATTTTGTTGTAGCGATGGATAATTAATCCGCACACCTACAATTTCTTCCATGGTATACACATGTTTTTGCGCAACCGTTTTGAAAGTGTGTTGATGGCTCAGAACGTTAAGTGGTCTGGCAACATTTGTGTTGCCCCGAGGACCTAGGTTCGAGCCCTAGCCCTAAGAAAAGTTTTCGATTTTTTATAAAAGCCAGATATTTTTTATAGGGTTTTATAAGTGATAGGTTTCTATAATGCTAGGGGGCTTCTATAAATATAATTGCTATTCAGTGTCCAATGGAAGAAGACTCTATTCAGATATTGTCTTGAATTTCGTAACGGCAAATATATATTTTCCAAAACATTATCTAGTTTGAATTTATCTATTAAAGAAATCAGCTGTGGGATTTTCCACCAAAACATCTTTTCCGATAGACTTTTCTTCACCAGGAAATCTGATAATGCTTTCTAAGGATCGATAACCTTCCTGGAGTTCTGTACAATAATGTAACCGGTTCTAGATATCCAGCAAAAGATAAATAGTTTTTAAATAATCTTCGAATGTTTTCCCTCCATCGTAAAAATAAAATAAAAAACATTCCACTAGTTATATTGTTGCGTATACGTGTTGTCAATACCCATACGCACCCAATTACCATACGTAAAAATAAATTCAATAATTAACTGAAGATTTCCCAAAATTCTTATATGTAGCATATAACTGTATAGAATATTTCCTATTCAGATAACCTGAAATTTTCATCTCAATTGTCGATGTGGAAGTAGGAAAAAAAGATGTGTATCCTACCTTTCACGTATGTCCTCGATTATATGATAGACACTATCTCCATGTCATCAGAAGGTAATGGAAGGCCAACAATTTTGACATGGAATAACTCCGGACATATCACCATGGTAGAACTGCTTTATTCATAATGGATATGCGTATAAGTGTTGTCAATACTCATACGCACCCAGCTACTAATTTGTTATATTAACGCACAATTGCCAGGCCTGAACACTTTTAAGACTTATTTTTAAGGCAAGTAATTGATTTCTTCGAGGGCTACCATATATATTTCTTACCTAATAATACTTACATAGCCGACTTGTGGCAGAACATTTGTTCCATAAGCAGAGCTTAAAAAAGATTTCCAGTCGCGTCGATCTGGTGTGCAGCTTTTACAATTTGAAAGATCATGCTCCGAGTTGTTGTCTTCCACTTGATATTTCCATCGAATTCGTGGCCTTCCCCTTCCACGTGATCCATCAGTTGGTTCGCTTTTATATACCTTTTGAGCTAGGGCATCGTCATCCATTCTCACAACCTGGCCGACCCAACGTTTGCGTATAAGTGTTGTCAGTACTCATACGCACTCAACTACTAATTTATTACATTAACGAACAATTGTAGGCCTGCACACTTTTAAAACTTATTTTTGAGACAAGTAATTGATTTCTTCGAGGGCTACCATATATATTTCTTACCTAATAATACTTACTTAGCCGACTTGTGGCAGAACATTTGTTCCATAGGACGAGCTTAAAAAAGATTTCTAGGTGCATCGATCTTGTGTGCAGCTTTTCCAATTTGACAGAACATGCTCCGAGATGTTGTCTTCAACTTGATATTTTCATCGAATTCGTGGCCTTCCCCTTCTACGTGATCCATCAGTTGGCTTGCTTTTATATGCCTTTTGAGCTAGGGCATTGTCATCCATTCTCACAACCTGGCCGACCCAACGTTGTCGCTGCAGCTCGATAGGCTGACTATGACGATGTCCGTGAATTGATGGCACAACTCATGGTGCAATCGACGGCGATATTCACCGTCAACGCAGATCGGCCAGTAGTTCTTTCGGAAAATTTTTCTCTTAAACACTCCAAGAGCTGCCTCATCTGCCTGTGCAAGTACCAATGCTTCTGATCCATACAACAGCACGGGTAGTATCATCGTCTTGTAGAGTGTGAGTATAGAGTGGCGAGAGGTGGCCTTGTTTCGGAATTGCTTACTGAGGCCAAAGTGGAATCTGTTGGCCAACACTATCATTCTACGAATTTCAAAACTGATGTCATTAGTTTTATTTATGGCGGTACCAAGGTATATAAAATCTTTGAATACCTAAAAGCTAAATTTCCACAGTTGGTCTGAGTCTACTGGACGTCATGCGCATTGATACCATCAGCTTGGTCTTCTCGCCATTTACTGCCAGACCCATTTTAGCAGACTCCTTCTCAATTCGTTCAAAGGTGGCTGTTACCGCTCGCAATTTTGGACCCATTATATCGATGTCGTCGGCGTAGGCCAGTACCATATGCTGTTTGGTGTACAGATTGTCATTTCTGTTCACCATTGCCTCTCGAATGACCGTTTCCGGCAGGATGTTAAAAAGATCACACTACAAACTGTCACCTTGTCTGAATCCTCGTTCGGTATTAAAGATCTCCGAGAGTTCCTTTTCGACTTTAACTGCAGACCTTGTGCCAGTTAAAGTTATCCTGCATAGCGGTATTAATTTTGCAGGAATTCCGAACGCAGACATGGCTTTGAACACCTCTGAACGGATAGGGCTGTCGAATGCGGCTTTATAGTCAACGAATAGGTGGAATGTGTCGATGTGTTTTTCGTGAGTCTTTTTCAGGATTTGTCGCAGAGTGAAAATCCAATTAATGGCGGATTTGCCAGGACTGATGGGAAGGAGACTTATTTCTTTATAGTTGGAACATATTGTCTTGTCTCCTTTTTTGTGCACGGGACACAACCTAATAATGAAAATGGGAATATTTATCAGCCTGATTTATGTCAGACACTCAAACTAATGGACGTAACTCATGGGATCATATGAACAAGCCATTGCCTTCTTACTCGATTAGTCCCTGTGTAAGTCACCCAGGTCATGGGGTTGCCATCTATTGTTGCCTAGAACCAAAGTCTCCTTGAATTTTGTCCAGTGGTTGGGGTCCTGGCTTACTTAGTGTTGCTAGTTTTCTCCAGGTGGAGCTATCACCTGTCATTCATATTTTGTGTTATCCTCATGTAATTACAATGTCAGGGATCTTCGTATGCACTTCATTTTATATTCTCTTCCCATACACTTCGATTGATAAACCTCTAAAAAATAGAGCATCTTTTTGTGACAAGCCAGTCCTACGTTGATCAAGCAAATGACCAAATTTGATGGATTTGGTGGCCGATTGCACAAATCCATGATCCATTACCAGTAAGGATCTTATAAACGCCTCCAAGATAGTATTTTTCCATAACTCCAATTGGCCCTATGGAAAAGGGGCTTTTTTAATAACAACGATATTCAAATATTCGCAGCTCTTTTTTGATTCCAGACTTCCTTGAGAACTTTTTCATAATTCTCGTGTGGTTGTCCATTTTCCAGTCTTGTCGAACTTCGAATTAAAGCACATATAATGTGACATCCGCAGAGAACTGCAAACCGTTGCTAGGAGAAAGCAATGTCAGTCTGTATAATCTTACCAACAAAAAAAAAAAACAAAAATAAATAAACGTTGTAAGGAAATATTTGTGTTCCGAGGGCGTATACTTGTTGTCAACACTTATACGCACCAGGGTATATAAAAGACATACGTATTGCAGAACAATATAATTGAAAATTATTTATAAGGAATAATAGAAAACGATAATAATTTTCTAGTTTCGTGCTTAAAGTAATTAAAGGAAAAAGTAAGAGTAAGCCTTATATTGGTCTCTATACATTTCTAGCAATTTTGAATACTATTTTTGGTGGTTTAGGTTAATCCCGATTAATTTTTTCCATCAAGGTCATTGTTGCCGCCTAAATCCGAAGGAGATTTTTTCCAATCGCTAAAGCACATATGTTTGTTTCAAAAATACCATGTGACATCCGCAGAGAACTGCAAACCGTTTCTAGGAGAAAGCTACGTCTTAAGAGTACCCGCTACTAGTGACACAAATGGAATCGATCTGCATGGTTAACGGAATAACCTCCTCATTAAGTTACAGTCGCGAGAATAAGTTCCGCTTCGTGTTTTCGACCACTAGCTGCATTCTTTTGGTAGCTATACCAAATGAAGTAGCATTCCAAAGATATTCATAGTATACATTGCTTTCAATATACTTACAAAAATATTAATGAAACAAATTCGTTGTATTTTGTTAAAGCGACAAAATAATTTTTTTAAGATATGAACTTCAAACCTACGTTTTTTAAACTATTTCACAATGTGATAGCGTTTTTGCGGTAGGCGTATGAGTATTGTCAATACTTATACGACCATTAATAACAATATAAATCATACGCCAGAGGGTCCATTCGAGTCGGAACTTAATGAAATTGAGTGCAAAATTTGACATTTTCAATACTCAATTTAATTACTTAAGAACATAATTTGCTACAAATAAATAACAAAATATATTGCATATATTTCACACTTCTGTAACTAAAAAAAAATATATTATTATTTTACAAAACTCATTTAGGCAAAGATATAATACAATTTTAGATACTACACAAAATTCTTTCTTATCACTTATCATTAGATCATCACTATCACTATTATTTTAAATTTATTTATTATAGCAAAAAATATTATTACATAGTTCCACATAAACACACCTTCACATTATACACCCACACATTAAAAGAAAACTAAACAAACAATACCAATAAATAAAGTTTGAAAAAAAATTACATAAAAATTAAATAAAAAAAAAAACAAAAACAACCACATTTAAAAGAAGGCAAGGGATATTTGCAATTACATTTTTATGTATAAGAAAATTTACATAGCATATACATACATATAGAACAATAAGAAATAAATAAATATTATATACATTGAAGAATACAAACCAAAAATTTAAACTACATAGAAATTTAATAATAATAACATGAAAAAAGCATACACATAAAAAGAAAATAAATAATAATTTAAAGTAAAAAAGGCCATACAATTTTATAAAAGCAGAAATTATTAATTATAAATAATTAAATTATACTTAAGTATGATTATTATTGATAACAAAAAATTTTGAAAATATTTTTAACCAATAATATTTAGTAAGTAAATAATGATAATATGAATTTTTAGTTAATATATTATTTCTTATAGTATTATAATTTTTGATATTTTGATAATATATGTAATAGTAAGTTTTACTTTTTGGAAAATATCACTTGCCTCATAAATATGAAATGATATGTTTTCGTCAAGAAATTGTAAAGAGTGAAAACAATGGTTAATTTTTAATAACAAGCGACGGATAAAATGCGAACCCATATCAATCTATATAATATTACTAAAAATAACAAAAATAAAAAAGTTGTAAACAAATATTTCTGTTATGAGGGCGTATACGTATTGTCAATACTTATACGCACCAGGATATATGAAAGTCATGCCTTTGCAGAATAATATGATCAATTGCATACTTTTATGCCACATGTTCTCAAAATAAAGAAATGTACACAAAGTTAATTTAAAATGCTTAATAAGGAAAAAATAAAAAACGATAATCAAGCGCATTTTCAGGTTTTAGTAGATTTTACAAATAATTTCGTACTTAAAATAATTAATGGAAAAAGTTAGAGAAATACTTATATTGGTCTCTATACATTTCTAGCAATTCTGAATACTTTACATAGTCACTCAGGCTTTTGCATTCAAATTCCTTCATGTCATTAAGGTCATGAATAATAGTAAGGAATAATTAGAGACAACCTCAGCCTGCAGGACATTTACTATGTTACGATTATGCTATATATTTATAGAAATTCAGTATTCTTTAAGGTTGGTAGTTATGTGGTTTAATGCAGTTACATTGTTTTAATCCCTGATTATTTTTTTCATCGGAGTCATTATTGTCGTCTCAATGCTATGGATATTTCTTGGATGACCGATGAACAGTATTTTTGGTAGTCAACCATATTCTCATCGGCCTCCTCCCTCGGCTCCTGCTGAATATTTTTCCTTAAGTACACAACGTTAAACATGACACAAGGAGGGTCCCTTCTCCGGTCTCTCCATGGTAGAAGACAACCCACTTCTGTCACTACTGCAGATCAAAGACATCCTCTAACGAAGACTGTTGCCTTTTGTAGTTCAGGAATGTCTCCCATAAATTCACAGCTGGACATAAGTTGATCCAAGATCTTTTGTGAAAATTTAGAGAAGGCTGCATTCAACACGACGTAGCATTGAAGTCCTGCCCAAGCCTACCACTAGGAGAGGCCTCCTTTGTTCTCTTTCCTGTGAAAGACTTCTCACTTCTTCAATTTTAGTGTTTGACTACTGGCTTTTGTAGTTAATGACTGTCCTCCTCACCAGTTTCAGTCAACAGGTCTTCTATACTTGTGAACGTATCGAAGTTATTTATTTAAGATTCGCAGAGGGACATATCGATATGGTACCTTCCTTGCAGAATGTGATAGAAGAACAATATTCAACTCCTTATTCTTCAGAAGCTTGAGTTCTCCGGGCTTCTATGCTATGAATTCAAAATGCAGCATTAAATAATACCCTTGAATTTGGAGCTGCTCAAATCGATAAGGGTCTTTTCTTAAATTTACCGTCGATCACTGCATAGCAGAGCTCTGTAGTGCTTTTTGGCTAACTTCGCATAGTATGGGGGCTCCTAACCAGTTAATGCTTCTTCCTCACAGTCCACTTAGAGATTTACGGAAGATTCCAATGCAGCGCTCGTCATCTGGATACTAAAATCAATAGATACATTTTTGGCTAGCTTTGAGTAGGATCAGCTTTCTCTTTGTATGAGCCGACAGGAAACTCTTTTACTTCTGCTCTTCCGGAGATCTGAACCACATCGCCGCATTCGAAGGAGTGCATAGAAGCCTTATTGGGTGTCCGTCTGCTGTGCACGTTTGTTTCCCTTAGTTTATGCTGACCTGTTGTTGCATCTGTGTCCCTGATAGCTGTTTTTTTCTTATCATGAGCTTGGTAATGTTCTTCATCTAATCAGCCCCTTCTCTCCTCTGGCATTTCAAGGCAGTTATTTTGATCTTATTTTCTTAATCCGACTCTGGATTTGAGATTGAGTCCCCGCCTGTTTGCTCTTCTCTGTTGGTTCTTGACCTCAAATCCATTTTTACCTGTTGGCTGCATGCTTAAAGCTATACCTTCGACTACATAAATCGCAAAAAAACCCACATCCGTAGGGAATGTTTGCTTACGATCACAGGATTCACATAAGATGGCGGTCCCTTACCAGTTTGTGACTCCATCTTCCTCTTTAGCTGGTCCTGGTGGAATTGCAGACATTACGGAAGATTTCGATGCAGCGCTCGTCTCCTGAATACTAAAGCCAGATTTGCCAGGCAATCTTCTTTAAGATTTGGTAGGATCAGCTTCCTCTTTGTATAAAACAACGGGTAGCTAATTTTCTTTTTCGCGTGTTCGTCTGATTGTCGGGAGATCTAATACTCTTCTGCGTTTCCGAGAAAGTATAGTAAAGGTCAGGCTTACTCTACTGAGTATACGTCTTTACATCCAGATCTATTTCTGCCACGGTGCCCTCAAATAGCAACATCTTTCATGTCGTGAGTTTGGCAATATGTTTTTTCGCTTGTTTGAGTGCTTCCATACGAAATTCGTGTTCGAGTCTTCTAAGATTGGATTGAGATTGCTCACCCCCTATGGTTCTTTATCTCGGATTCATTTTTGCCTGTTGGCTGCATGATTTAAGAGATACTCTCAAATACAGTTGCCAATACACCCATATCTGTTGATCATCTGTTGGCTCACGATCACAGGATGACTCGTAGGCTGTTTTCTCGTTGTGAGCTTAGCAATATCCTTGCTCATTTTTTCCACCATATTATCAGCCTAATCGCACCTCCGGCGTTCTAAGCAGATTACATCGGTTTTACAATCATTTCCCTATGTGGAATTTTACCTCGAGTCTAGAAAGGTTGAAATTGTTCTACCCCGTTGTTCTTGAACCCAGATCCATTTTTGCCAGTTGACACATGTTTAAAGGGATATTCTCGTGTAGAGATCATGGCAATATTTGTAGGAAATGTTTCCTCTCGATTCAATATGACAATGGGTTGTGCCTCTTGGGCAGATCAACGACCCCACCGGTACAGGGTTATTTAGGTTCTGCAACATAATTTTATTATTGTTCTTCCTTCTTCAATATTGTTTTTTCTTCCAGGGGAATAACTACGTATTCAGTTTTGGTTCGGGGAAATATGGCCCCCGGAGTGGGTTATTTAGTCGCTGCAACGTAAATTTATTATTGTCTTTCCTTCTTCAGTACTTGTTTTTTTGTTTCAGGGGAACAACTCCGTATTCAGTTTTGTTCCGGCAGGGATAAAATCGCCCAGGTGGGTGATCAAACAACCCCATTACATCCAGGTTTAACTGATTGTAATAGATTAGTGTGATCATTCACATTTCCTCTATCCGCCACCTGAGGTCACCCCCGTTTGGGGACTACCAACTTCAGAAATTTTTTGTTATGATTGCATTTTTTAATTAATATTAATAAATATATGTAATTAAAACTTTTCGCCAACATAATGTCTATAAAAATTAGTTATAGCATACCTTAAGGGTGCTAAAAATAGACTAATAACTGAAAAGTTCTTAAAGGTTCTAATGTAAATGTCGTTTAATCCAAAAATATGAATTTTATATTTATGAGGCTCGGGACTATTTTCCGTTCAAGTTTTTTCTTAATTTCATAACTTAAAGAAATTATAAAAAATATTTTTATTACAACAAATAATTCCGTTTTGTCTCATACATCCACAGAGAAGAAAACACCTTCACCAGTGCAGCTCCTCATTAATGTTGTCATTTCATTCCAACATTTCAACCCCTCAAAAAAGGAAATCCGAACACAAAATGGAATTTTTGACAAACAATAAAATATTTTGTTGGTATTAATAAAAAATAACATAACATATTTCTAGTACTAATAAAATATAACAGCATCCATATTATAATTTTATTTAAAAAAAGATATCATTAAAAAAAGGCCACCCCTGCCCCCCATTCTTGAAGAAGTCCTTAGGGAAAATAGCAGCTATAGCAGTAATAGAATAAAAAAACACAAAAGAAAATAAAAAATAAAGAAGGAAAAGACAACTAAACTAAAAAACAAAACAACAAATTATATAGAAAACATAAAAATTATATATATAAATAGAAGAAGAAGCATAGAACCGTCAAAACAGGAAAGCAGGATTTAAACAAAACATGTAAGGAAAATCATAAAAGTTTTTTATAAAAAAATAAAATTTATATAACAAAAGCAAAGTTAAATTATGAACATTATTATTATTATAATTATTAACATTATCATTATTATTATATTATTATTAATTATAAATTATAAATAACAACAACAAATAGTTGAAAAGCATAATGAATGCATGTTTGTACAGGCACACCGTCTGCATTCAAAACGCAAACAAAAAATGGATGAAAGCAAACACCGAATAATAAAACAAGTATTAAAAACCAAACCAAAAACAAAATTATTAACAAAAAAATGAAAATAACAATAACATTACAACAACAAGAAATAAAATATATATTTGGTCAAACTATTTTCTACTTGTATATATATAAAAAAAATTATAATTATTAAAAAAAGAAATTAAAAAATATATATTATAATAATTAAACAAAAACCTCTCCCTCATTCCCCCCAAACAAAAAATACAAAAAAAAAGATAATTCCCTAAAATAGACAAAAAAATAGTAGTAAAGTTAAAAAAATGAAAACCCCCCCATAAAAAAATATGCATTAAATTATGATTATTGATTATTATCATTATTATGATTATTATTACAAAAAAAAAAAACAAATAAATTATTATTATCATTAAATTAAAAAAGTATCAAATTAATAAAAATAAATACAAATAAACAATTTAAAACAAATAGTAATTTAATTAATTATTAAAAAATAATTATGCAAATAACACAACTGACGATATTATTATTATGACTTATTATCAATCATCAACAATTATTAACACACTTACATACATACCAACATATTAATTAATTAATTATTTTTATTATAACTCATGAAATAATTCATTCAATTAAACTATACAATACAAATAATATATTTAGAAGAAAATAAATATAATTATAAATAAAATCCCACAATATTGACTAATTTTAATTAATTTGTATTTTTTTATAAGAAAAATGAAATACATTTGAAAATGGTTTCGAAAGCAACGTTGGGCGCCATTATTGGGCACACAAAATATTTTTAATTTTTTGAGAAATTATATGAAAATTTTCAACAACAGAAAAATAAATAGGTAAATAAATTTATTTTTTAAAATTGTTATTGCATACTTTTAGGTAAATTATTAAATGTGTTCGATGAAGAAATGTTATTACGAATATTGCAATGATTGAGTGGCTAATTTTGATTTATTTGATTTACAGGTCGCAGTTTTGATTCGAATTGGATGAAATTTGGCACAGTTCATTTATTTGGCCCAAGGACGAACCCCATTGAAATTGGGAAAAATCGGTTCAGATTTTGATATAGCTCGCATATATATTTGCGTCAGATCTAAGGTAAATCGTGCACCAAAGTGGCTATATATCATTCGATTTGCACGAAATTTGACACAGCGTACTGACTTGAGTCTAGATTAATGACTGGTGAGTTTCGGAAAAATCGGTTCAGTTTTCGATATAGCTCCCATATTTATATTTATATATATATATATATATATATTCGTCTGATTTACTTAAATGGTGCACCAAAGTCCATATTTATGCTTTGATTTGCACGAAATTTGGCATAGTGTACTGAATTAAATGTAGAAAGAATGTGTTAAATTTCGTGAAAATCGGTTCAGATTTAGATATAGCTCTCATATATTTTTTCGTCCGATTTTATAAAAATGATACACCAAGTCCCTATATAACTTTCGATTTGCCCGAAATTTGGCATAGCGCACAGAATTAAGTCTAGAACGATGAGTGTTAAGATACGTGAAACTTGGTTCAGATTTAGATATAACTACTATATATTTTCGTCCGATTTTATGTAAATTGTGCACCATAGTCCCTACATATCCTTGGATTTGCACAAAAAAATTTGGCATAGCGTATTGCATAAAGTCTAGAGTGATGTGTGTTAAGTTTCGTAAAAATCTCCCATATATATTTAAGATAAATGGTGCACCAAAGTCCCTATATATCTTTCGATTTGCACTAACACAGCGTGAATTGTGTCTAGAATGATGTGTGCTGAGTTTAGGAAAAATCGGTTCAGATTTCGATATAGCTCCCACATATACATATATATTCGTCCGATTTTACATAAATGGTGCAACAAATTCCTAATGTTTGTCCGATTAACACGACATTTTGCACAACGTATCAAATTGGGACTTGAGTGACGTTATTGTGTTTCGTTGAAATTGATGCCGATGCAGGCATAGTTTCCATATGTATTTCCAAAGGGTGTCTGATTGAAATTAAATTTTTAACAGTACGGCGTACCGAAAAGCGTGTATCAATTTTGCTATAAATCGTTTTCCATAAATTTGTCTCATAGTACGCAGTCGACCCTAAATCTGCCCGAATGACATTAAATTTACCACAGGTTGCAGAAAGACATGCGTACGTTCCTTCGAAGGAACATTGACATTGCAAATGTAAGGATACATATGTACAATATACCCAAAGTGGTGAAGGGTATCATATAGTCGGCACAGTCCGACTTTACTACTTTCTTGACTGGTTTTTATTCAGTATTTCTTATTTAAATTTACTTTAACAATTTATTCTGGCCATTCTCTGGTCATATTCATAAATACCTAATTCAAGTCTTATTTAAGTATTTGAAAAATAATTAATTTAGTTGTTCCTTTAATCGACAAGGTTAGCTTATCAATTGCCACTTTTAGGCAACATTATTGAAACATTCATCAGTAAAAATTTATAATTGTTTCGAAAACACTGTTGGGTGCCAATTTTGAAAACTGGCTTGTTACAGAACGGTTGTTCCATAAGCCGAGCTTAAAAAAAGATTTCCAAGCGCGCCGGTCTGGTGCGCAAATCCACCAATTTGGAAGACCACGTTCCAAGATGTTGTTTTCTACTTGGTCTCTCCATCTAATTCGTGGCCTTCCCCTTCTACGGGGACCATCAGTAGGCTCGCTTTTATATGCCTTTTGAACTGGGGCATTTTCATTCATTCGCACAACATGGCCTAGCCATCGTAGTCGCTGCAGCTCAACGTATTGAGCTGACTATGTCGATGTCCGCGTATAAAATGTAAAGCTCATGATTCATTCGACGCCGATATTCACCGTCGACCCAGATCGGCTCGTAGATCTTTCGCAGAATTTTTCTTTCAAACACCCCAAGAACTGCCTCATCTGCTTGCGCAAGTACCCATGCTTCAGATCTATATAACAGAACGGGTAGTATCAGCTTGTAAAGAGTGACTTTGGTTTGTGCGGTAGGTGGCCTCGTTTCTAAACTGCTTGCTTAGTAGCATCTGTTGGCCATCACAATCCATTCCCAAATGTCAAAACTGATGTTATTCGTTTTATTTATGGCGATACCAAGGTATATAAAATCTTCAACTACCTCGAAGCTGTAGTTCTCAAGTTCCACAGTTGGTCCGAGTCTACTGGACGTCTTGCGCATTGATACCATCAGCTTGGTCTTCTCGCCGTTTACTGCCAGACCCACTTTGACAGACTCCATCTCAATTTTTTCAAAGGTGGCTGTTATCGCTCGCAATGTTCGACCCACTATATCGATGTCATCGGCGTAGGCGAGTAACATGTGTTGTTTGGTGTACAGAGTACCATTTCTGATCACCTTTGCGTCTCGTATAACCTTTTCCAGCAGGATTTTATAAAGATCACACGACAGTCACCTTGTCTGAATTCTCGTTCGGTATTGAAGGGCTCTGATAGGTCCTTTCCGAATTTAACTGCTGAACTTGTGCCACTTAAAGTTATCCTGCATAGCCATATTAACTTTGCAGGAATGCCGAACGTAGACATGGCTTTAAACACCTCTGGACGGATAGGGCTGTCGAATGCGGCTTTATAGTCGACGAATAGGTGGTATGTGTCGATCAATGTCTTATTCGTGGGTCTTTTCCAGGATTTGGCGTAGAGTGAAAATCTGGTCAATGGTGGATTTGCCAGGTCTGAAGTAGCATTTGTATGGTCCAATAATGTAGTTGACCATTGGCTTCAATCGTTCACACAGCACACTGGATAGCACTTTATATGCGATGGGAAGGATACTTATAGTTGGCATGTATTGTCTTTCTACTTTTTTTGTGCACGGGACACAGGATGCTGATGTTCCAATCACTGGGCATGCATTCCTCTAGCTAAATTGTTCTAATCAGCTGGTGCATGCTCCTGACCAGCATCTGACCACCAGTCTTGAATAGTTCGGCTGGTAACCATGTTGCTTTATTGTTCTTGAGCCGATTTATTACTTTTATGACCTCATCTTGGCTAGGTGGTATAGAG
>NW_026887157.1:0-114938 GCF_032173495.1 Musca vetustissima | reverse complement strand
ACTACTTCATGACAGAAATTGTTCCAGTCCACTGCAGTTTGTTTGCACATCCCCGTTTTCTTTCATAATATCCGATAACGGACCCACATGAAGGCAAATAGGATCCGAACGGGTCGTTCTCCTTGGTATTAAAAAGTTTAATAAACTCGAAATTTTTTAACATTTTGAACACTCTATGCCAAGCAAATATGTTACAATTTTGTTGTTAAGGGACCCCCATTCTCGGTGTCAAAAATTGTTTTGATTTAATTCGAATCTACTCTAATTCTAGAATGTCTCTACAAAATTTCAAGTGAAAATCTCAAGAACTTTTAAAGATATAGCCGATTTATTGTGTTAGCATCAAGTGACGGCTAAAGGGCTTCTCAAACTTTAAACGCATTTTTCTCAAAACGAATGGCGGGCACGATAACTCAAAAACTAATAATCCAATCGGTTTCAAATTTTGACACGTTTCTCTGGGAGTGTGTAGCTCTCGTATGAACTAGGATAAAGCTAATCGGTGAAGATCTTCCTTATTTTTTAACTTAGTTTGTGGTAAAAAATAGGCGATTTCCATTAGGCGATTTCCATAAAAATTTTTTCAAAGTTCCGCCATTTTGTTAATTGTTGTGCGAAGTCAATAATCCTAGTTCATACGAGAGCCAGACATGTCCTCTTTCTAAAACAGTTGGAATTTTCGGATTCCGATGTTCCAGTGAGGAGTTATCATGCCCGCCATCGAAAATATGGACTTTTCTTTGAACCCAAAAAACAACAACAAAACAACAACAACAAATTTTGGTAAATTATTTTTCTTCCTTTTTAAATCTTCAAATACATATGTGCCAAGTTACAAACCTTAACAAGCATTGGTATTCATTTACCAGCCCATTTAAAATCTTAAAAATAAAAAATCGAGAATGGGGGGGGTTCCCTTAAACAAAAAACAAAAAGTTTGAGAAAAAAAACTCGGATGACATAAATTAAGAATAGTACATACAACACTATTCTACGTAATTCTAGAGCTAACTACTGGCCTGTTCCCGTACTGCAAGAATCTACTATTTTTTACTACGATAACACTTTTTTCCTTTATGATATCGAAACAAATAGTAAAAACTCGTAGATTCTTGCAGTACAGGAACAGACCATATGTTGTTTGAATGCCCTTTAGAACATGGCATTATATGTAAATTCGCTTTTACCATGGCACAATGAATAGGTAGTCCATTTAGAGCAGCTGATGTCTCTATTAACTTTCAAAGTGGATAATTTCTACTTGTATTCGATGTGCAATGTTGCTATTACACTTCATTCGTAAATTTTCCTTTTTTCCACTTTGAGTTTCTTCTTTATCGGCCATTTTGCCTTCTCGCACATTTGTAGCAGGTGGAACGTTTTTACTTTTTCTAGGCATCACTCACTGTATATGTATATACATTCATTTTCGGCTTTGCAGTCGCGTCCGATTAAAGAAATATCTTTTTTAACTTGAAAATCAATGCAAATAATTGTGTAAAACATCAATAACTCAACGATAGATGCATCACCGAGTGATGAGCAATAAATTTTGAAACAGAAACAACAATTTATGTCATAAATAAATGTGAATATAAGCGTTTTTAGTTCTTCGGTTCAGCGTTTGAGACCCAGCATTTTTTTTTTACTTTTTTGTGTAGTCCGGACCAACAATATAGACAAGCGGCGAAAATGATTTGAGCATTGTTGAGTTGTTCAAATAGATTTTGGAATCGAATAAATCTTTTTTTGTCATACCACCATCACCCATTCATTCCTCATCGCCATTAATTCTTGTTTTTTGGTTTGTCATATAACCATTCAGTCAAGTCAGCCAGCCAGCCACCCAGCCAGTAGTCTGTTCTCTGTCGTCGCCACTCAGACTGATGTGGTAAACAAAAGGTATTGCGTTTCGACATCGGCATTCTTGTTGACGGCAAATAATTGGCAGATATTCCTCCTTCGCTTGCACTTTCACAAGTTTCCGCACGTCAACAAGCGGATCAGCGGTGGACATTGACGAACCCCGCATTCAGTAGCAGAGTGACTAAAATATCGACATAAATATATTTTAGGTAAGTTCATTATTTTTAAGGAAATGGGAAATTAAACAAAAGACCGACCGACCTTCCTAAGCGATTATTGGCATTGTTGTGGTTGGTCAAGAGTAAGGGTGGAGGGAGAGGGGGTTAGTCTGTGTTTTATTTTTTTTTGTTGCAGCGATGCCATTGACCGTGGTGTAAACAGAAACAATCTTAGTTACATTGCATATTTTGCGATTGCTTCTATATTTTTTCAGCTAAGACAAAGGAATAAATAATTGTTGTCTGCGATTCTATTTACGACCACATGGATTTTAATTAATTTTATAATGTTCATATGGAATGAATCCATTAGTACATCTAAATGGTCAAGGAAAACTTCGAGTAGCCTAATAACAACATGCTGCTGTTATACATCCAAAAACCTAACCTAACTACAGGATGAACAAACAGAACAGTCTAGCAATGAGTCTGAAAGTAATTTGGGAAATAGGATTTTTATTTGTAAAATATAATTGATTCATTAGCATTATATTTAGTTTATGACGTATTATTTGGCAATCAGTGGCACAACAATTAGTTCTATTCTAAATTTAAAGTATCTATTATTTTTATTAGTATTCTATCATTTCATCTTTGGATTTTCAATCTACAGGTATAGTTATGTCTGCAACCGCCGGAAAACGGAAGGAAATCTACAAATATTTGGCACCATGGCCATTATATTCGATGAACTGGAGTGTGCGACCAGACAAACGATTTCGTCTGGCTCTGGGGAGTTTCATTGAAGAATACAACAATAAAGTGCAAATTATAAGTCTGGATGAGGAGACTAGCGAATTTAGTGCTAAAAGGTAATTTCACAAATTTAATGTTGTCTTTCCAAATGTCTGAATTTTAAAAACATTTTTATATTTAGCACTTTCGATCATCCATATCCTACAACAAAAATTATGTGGATACCCGATTCCAAGGGTATATATCCCGATCTTCTAGCCACAAGTGGTGATTACCTACGTGTTTGGCGTGCCGGTGAACCAGATACCCGCTTGGAATGTGTTCTAAACAATAATAAAAACAGTGATTTCTGTGCACCATTAACTTCATTCGATTGGAACGAAGTTGATCCAAATCTAGTTGGTACTTCATCGATAGACACAACCTGTACAATATGGGGTTTAGAGACGGGACAACCACATGGTCGCGTGTATGTGGCTGGACATGTAAAAACACAACTGATAGCCCACGACAAAGAGGTATACGATATTGCCTTTTCGCGGGCCGGTGGTGGTCGTGATATGTTTGCTTCAGTCGGAGCTGATGGTTCAGTACGAATGTTTGATTTAAGACATTTGGAGCATTCAACAATTATTTATGAGGTTAGTTAATTGCATTTGGATATCTGTGGTGATGACAAATAATGATTTTTTTGTTTGTTTCAACGATAGGATCCCACACATACTGCTTTACTGCGTTTGGCATGGAACAAACAGGATCCAAATTACTTGGCCACCGTAGCAATGGACTCGTGTGAAGTTATAATATTAGATGTCCGTGTTCCTTGTACACCTGTTGCAAGACTGAGCAATCATAGAGCGTGTGTCAACGGTATTGCGTGGGCGCCGCACAGGTAAATATTTATCGGATTTTATAATATTATGAGGGTAGAAGTGAAACATTTCTTTGTGCACATGTTTGTAAGATGCAAAAAAATATGCATAGAATCACTTTCTGAGTTGATTTATGCTTGCCCCTCTGTTGATGTTAAATTTTAAACAAAGTACAGGTCGCATTTATAATCCGATTTTAATGAAATTTGGAACAGCTGATTTATTTGGCCCAAGGACGTACCCTATTGAAGTTAGTGAAAATCGGTTTAGATTTAAAAATAGCTCCAATATATTTTCGTCCGATTTTATGTAAATGGAGCACCAAAGCCCATACATTTCTTTCGATGTGTACGAAATTTTGCATAGCGTACTGAATTGAGTCTAGAATGATTTATGCTAAGTTCTGTGAAAATCAATTCAGATTTACATATAGCTCACATACAGTAGCGTGCATTATAATAGCAGTTATTATATTGAACATACCATTTTGGTGTTCTTGATTTATAAACAAAAGAATTTAAAAAAAAGTTTTTTTACACTTATTTATTAGTTGCTTCATCTCAGTCTCAGTCCATAAAATGTTAGGCCACTTAAACAGAGGTGCTTTTTTGCAAATTTTAATCTTTTGAAGGTATGTATTTTTTTAAGTAGAGGTACTTTTCTGGGAGATCTAGCATACAAATTGTGATGCAGCAACAGTCTCCTGATTGTACATGCACTGGGATGGTCCGTGCGACGAATTTTTAGGTTTTCGAATGTCAAAAAGGTGTAAACGTCGAAAACGTCATATACCTGTAAAAAATGTAATAAATGTAGTAAACGTTATTTATTTGAATATCATTACCATATATAGGTATTTTGTAGAATATATATATCATTTTTATCATATATCATTTTTATATATATCTGACTATTCCTTACTGGAACTGATAAACAATTCCAAACTTTTTGGAGATGAAAATTTTGAAATTTGATATGGATTTGAGTAAAGCATACGTAATTTGATAATTTATTAACGGAAACAGCTATTTTGTCAAAAACCTAATGGTTTTGAGTAGGTTTCCGACGTTTCTGACGTATGTATTATACGTCGGATATGTAGGTCATTTACGTCACTGTTTCTGACGGACCATCTCTGTACATGCATGAACTCAAGGTTAGTTTTTTGTTTCAATTCCGTGGCAGATGATTTGGGCTCATCTCGGACTCTTCTTAAGATTCTTTTTTCATCAAATTGAGAGATTTTTCTATTTCGCTCACGCGTTTCTGGTTTGGGAGACTATTCTATGGCATTAGAGATCATTTTCGCAGAACAGCCAAACAGATCTTGTATAAATTTGTAAGTTTTTCCTTCAGAAATCAATTTTTGTATCAGTTCTCGTTTTTCTTTTGTGCAATGTTTTCCAGGACCCACTTTTCCAAACCTTTTTAAAATAAAGTGCACGTTTTTGGATTTTTTTAAAAATTATTATAAGCCACAAATATTCTGATCGCAAAAACAAACTAAAAACTTGAATATTAATGCGATTTTACACGTTTTCTTACTTCACTGCTATTATTATGCAAGCGAACATAAGAGAAAGGCAAACAAAAAATATCGGTAAAATTTTTCAGATTATTTTCATTCTTTAAATAGAAATGGCATAAAGTATGGAACAAAATAGCGATTAAAAAATGTAGAAAGAAATCAACTTTTACCATTATTTTATAAAATATCGCGCATATATTAAGAAACAGTACTGAACTGCTATTAATTTGCACCCTACTGTATATATTTTCGTCCGATTTTATGTAAATGGAGAACCATAGCCGCAACATTTCTTTCGATTGGCAAGAAATTTGGCATAGAATACTGAATTGAGTCTAGAAAGGTGTGTGCTAAGTTTCGTGAAATTGGTTCAGATTTATATATATATATAACTCACATATGTATTTTCTCCTATTTTACGTAAATGGTATACCAAAGCCCCTACATTTCTTTTGATTTGCACGAAATTTGGCATAGCGTACTGAATTGATCCTAGAATGATGTGTGCTAAGTTTTGTGAAAATCGGTTCAGCTCGGTTTAGCTCCCAAAAATTGTTTTCGTCCAATTTTATGGTACACTAAAGCCTCTATATTTCTTTTTCTGCAACACAAATGACCACTCAACTAACCACCAAAGCTTAGAATAAAGTATAAACTCCAATCAAACAAAAAGGATAACATTTTGGAGTTCAGTTGCCAATTGAATTTGAAATCACACAGTTACTATTAAACAATGTGTATTTTTTTACAACGGCAATTAATATATAATTTATTTCTAAGTATTAATAAGGACAATTTTTAATTTTCTGATGCTGCATTTCAATCCATGACAACAACATTGTATCTTTGTTAAACATGTTTAACTAAACATTTATATATATTTTTGAGTATTGTTTTATTGTGACGATATGCGAACTTTTGAATTCATAAATAGATTTGCACAACAGTTAAAAATTGAACCGACCCATTGCACCTTTTTGTGTTTGCAAAATTTATAATACCCTTTTTTATTTCTTTTTTAGTTCCTGTCATATATGCACTGCCGGTGACGATCACCAAGCACTGATCTGGGATATACAGCAAATGCCACGTGCAATCGAGGATCCAATTTTAGCGTACACAGCCGCCGAAGGTGAAGTCAATCAAATTCAATGGGGTGCAACGCAACCCGATTGGATTGCAATTTGCTATAACAAAGCATGTGAGATCTTGCGGGTCTAGAGACAACATAGAAATCGTCGCCGTAGCAATGCTCAAAGGACGTTGTATATTGGACAAGTTCTCATATATGCACCACCACCCCAACAACAAAAACAAAAACAACAACAACAGCCACAACCACAGCCACAACAAAATTTAATAATAATGAAACAAAAATCTTATATTAACTACTAATACTACTACTACTAACTATAACGATAAAGATAATTATTACTACGTACGTATAGTCAACAAAAAACAAAAAATATCATCGTCGTCGTAATCGTCACACTCATCGTCGTTATTGTCGCTATGAAACGAATGAACAATGAACGATAGACATAATAATATTTTCAAAGCGAAATCTTAACAATCGACACTTCGTGTGTGTGTGATATTTTTTTTTTATTTGCACACCAGAATAAACTCGAAAAAAAAACAAATCAGTAAAATAGAATTAAAATTGGATAGAGCAAAAATACCATACAAAAGCAAATACACATTAACACCACGTAGAAACAAAATAACAGACAACGTTTTACATTTGTTTTCCTCTTTGTTTGCCAAAATTTGAAATAAAAAAAAAATTAAAAAGAAAAAAAAATCGACAGCTAAATGAGAAAAATCCAATCGCAAAAGTAAAAACCATTCAGCGAATCTGTAAAGTTCTAAAAAATGTTTGTATTTTATTTTGAACATTATAATTTTAAGCGATTTAGTTGTTTATTTGTAAGTTTAAGAATAACAATAGTTTGCAAATTATTTATATACATTTCTATTTATATGTTAATTTTTAAGTGTAAAAAAACAAAACAAACAAATATATATTAATTACAGATCGTGGACAATTTAGTTGAAATGCTCACAATAAAAAACACATACATTATTTTTTGTTTTTATTTTCATTTATTATGTTTGGTTTCAAAATGAAATTGAATTTGACAAAATCAATAAATAAAAAAGTAACTAAATCGGTTTCAATTACAAAAAAATTAACAATTATAGTTTTTAAGGAATACTATTGAGAGAACGGATCTTCGTTTGAAATCATAGTTTCGAGGAGTATTAGAAATTAAATAATTTCGCAAACAACTTTTCACAATAAAACATATTTTATTCATGTCTATATTCTCATTTTATAATTATAGTAATAATTATTATTTTTGTATTTATCAAAATGAGTCTCCAAATTGTATGTTTCAAAAATACAACACTAGCCTCTAGGCGTAGAATTACGGACAATAGAAATCTATGCCGCTAATTGTGGACAGATAACATACGACAGTAAACATTTTTTTTGTGTGAGCTCATCGATCACCAACTTTGTATGGTGTCAATGATTTTAGGTACTTTGTAGCAGTCCAACAGTTGATACATAGTGATGGGTATAATTTGGACATTTTTTTATGCGATACCAATTTGACTTCAAGAGAAATTAAAGTAGCATGCCCAAATATGTCAATAGAAGTTCAAAATTCCTCTCATATTTATCATACAAAATTGTATTGCAATTAAAACCGTTTTAGTTATTTTGTCTTCTAGTTTTTATTTAAAACCAAAAATCACAAAAATTTAATTCTATTTCAGTTTTTCTTTACTATAAACACAAGCAAATATGCTACAAAATAAAGTTTGAAATAACACGAACAACAAGAACAAAAAATAACCAATAAATTTTTTATACAACAACAACAACAAAAATCCTACCTCGTTTTCCATTAAGGATTATTTGAAATGAAAACAAAAAACAAACAAACAAAAACCAAAAAATAAAAGAAATTCAAATAAGAAATGCAAAATTTTTTAAATTAAGTAAAACAAAAAAGAGAAGAAAAGTAATACTGGAAGAAAAAAAGAATTGAACATTTAGCCTTATTTACTAAAAGAAAACCAGAAGAACAACAAACCAACAGAAATAACAACAACAACAAGACGAAGAAGAACAAAACCAAAAAATCATTTTCAGCTACTACGGCAGGATAAGGGACTATCTTATTCATTTCACAATAGTTTGTTTATAATTTTATTTATTAAATTGAAAAAGAAAAAAATGAAACAACAACAGCAACAACATAAAACATAAATTATTTAAAAAGTAAACAAAAGACAGAAATTATAATATTAATGTAACAAACAAACAAGAACTAAAGACATATTAATGCAGCTTTTTTTATAACTTCTAAAACCACAATATATTTTATATTTTGCAAATGAACAAAACAAACCAGTAAGGAAAGTAGTAAAGTCGGACGGGGCCGACTATATGATACCCTTCACCACTATGGGTATATTAAACAGGACTATCAACATGAAATTGGATGAAATAAAATATGTGATATTTATCTAAATGTGAGTCTACCTAGATCTATCCATAAAATATGTAAATCGATTTCAAACAAATATAAATAGGTCATCCGTTGGGCTATGTCTGTACTTCTAGAAAACGCACGAAACATTATATGGGAGCTATATCTAAATCAGGACCGATTTTCATAAAACTTGGCAATAACGTACTTCTAGGCTCAATTAAGTACGTTATGCCAAATTTCCTGCAAACCGAAGGATATATAGGGACTTTGGGGCACCATTTACATGAAATCGGACGAAACTATATATGGGAGCTATATCTAAATCTAGACCGATTTTCTTGAATCTTGGCAGACATCACTCTAGGCTTAATTCAGTACGTTATCCCACTAATTTAGTACGTTATGCGACTTTGGTGCACCATTTACATGAAATCGGTCGAAACTATATATAGGAGCTATATCTAAATCTGGACCGATTTCCACGAAACTTGGCAGGTATCATTCTAGGCTCAATTCAGTACGTTACGCCAAATTTCGTGCAAATCGAAAGATATATAGGGACTTTGGGGCTCCATTTACATGAAATCGGACGAAACTATATATGGCAGCTATACCTAAATCAGGACCGATTTTCATGAAACTTGGCAGACATCATTCTAGGCTCAATTAAGTACGTTATGCCAAATTTCCTGCAAATCGAAGGATATCTAGGGACCTTGGGGCACCATTTACATGAAATCGGACGAAACTATATATGGGAGCTATATCTAAATCTGGACCGATTTTCACGAAACTTGGCAGACATCATTCTAGACCTAAATGATTACGCTGTACCAAATTTCGTGCAAATCGAAGGATATATAGGGACTTTGGGGCACCATTTACATGAAATCGGACGAAACTATATATGGCAGCTATACCTAAATCAGGACCGATTTTCATGAAACTTGGCAGACATCATTCTAGGCTCAATTAAGTACGTTATGCCAAATTTCCTGCAAATCGAAGGATATCTAGGGACTTTGGGGCACCATTTACATGAAATCGGACGAAACTATATATGGGAGCTATACCTAAATCAGGACCGATTTTCATGAAACTTGGCAGACATCATTCTAAGCTCAATTAAGTACGTTATGCCAAATTTCCTGCAAATCGAAGGATATCTAGGGACTTTGGGGCACCATTTACATGAAATCGGACGAAACTATATATGGGAGCTATATCTAAATCAGGACCGATTTTCATGAAACTTGGCAGGTATCATTCTAAGCTCAATTCAGTACGTTATGCCAAATTTCCTGCAAATCGAAGGATATCTAGGGACTTTGGGGCACCATTTACATGAAATCGGACGAAACTATATATGGGAGCTATATCTAAATCTGGACCGATTTTCACGAAACTTGGCAGACATCATTCTAGACCTAAATGATTAGGCTGTACCAAATTTCGTGCAAATCGGATGATATATAGGGACCGTTTACATTAAATCGGTTAAATATATATATGGGAGCTATATCTAAATCTGAACCGATTTTTCCCAATTTCAATAGGGTTCGTCCTTGGGCCGAATAAGTGACCTATGCCAAATTTCATCCAATTCGGATTATAAATGCGACCTGTACTTTGTTTACAATTTAACATGGACAGACAGACGGACAGACGGACAGACGGACGGACGGACGGACGGACATGCATAAATCGACTTAGAAAGTGATTCTATGCATGTTCTCAAAAGGAACCATGTGTCTATCTCGTTTCCTTTTGCCTGTTACAAACATATGCACAAAGACATAATACCCTGTACCACAGTGTGGTGAAGGGTATAAAAACGAAAAAAAACCAAATAACAGATATCCAACAAAACAAAAAAGAGAGGAAAACCAAAAAACAGACATCAATAATGAAACAAGAAGAACATGACAGTTTCCTGGAAATAGTTGTTCGCCATAATTTACTGTACTAATTGCAATTATAAATATATTCAAATAATCTCAGATTTTAGACTGAATTGAAATCAGGGCAATATCACCAAATTCACAGAAGTCAGTTGGATGATATCAGGTGTTTATTTATTATAAATATTTCATTAAAAATTCAAATTCAATTAATGTAATCCATAATCTTATCCTACATTTCCAACATAAATATAATTATTTGATTTATTAGAATTATGCATCTGATTGCGTTTATTTATATTAATCGTATATTTATTTTTTTCCAATTGGAAACATTTTTATTTTAATTTTTATTTAACAGAACATGTTTAACAAATTGATCAAGTAAAACCAACAAAAAAGCATTTTACATTTCGTGTATATATATGTTTGTAGTGTAACACTTTTTCACATATAAATCTGATTTGATCAGATAATCACATTAAATCTCTATTTCATCAGACAAATTAATAAAAATAACAAGAAAAAAACAAAATTGGCTCTTTTATATCAAAATTTTTTATTGGACTGTAGGATATATTTGTTGTGATATCGCGTGTTTATGATGTTTGATGAAAATTGACTGAGAAATAGAATAAGCTTCAAACATTTTTACGAAATGGCAGTTTTGAAAGCGCTCATCAAAAAAGGAAATTTTAAAGACAATAGTTTTAAACTATTGTCTTTAACATTTCCTTTTTTGATGAGATTTGCTTGGAGGCATTCAAAAGTACTTATTTCTGATAATTAATTTATGCATCTAGAGAGAATAATAAAAATGCCATTGTATCCATGGTATTTTTAATTCATTTTCAAAAAATTTAAAAAAAAACTCGGTAATTTTTGACATGACACATCCAATAAGGTAAATGCACAAGCAATCAAATAAATTGTAGTACAAAGTTGTTATTTAAAAAATATCTGCGTTTATAACATTTTTAGACAATTTACAATATTTTGGTTGTACTAAAATTTATTGTCGAATAAAAACTCACTCTATATCGACTTTCAAAGTTCGCCTCTAAGTTACAAGACGTTTTGTAGTTTTTAACTTGACTTGACATTTTCTGAAACAAATGGACGTAACTACAACACAATTGTAGTACAAGAAAGTGAATAATAATTATCCGATTGAGACTAAAATTTGTACAGCGTACCAAATTGAGTCCGGAGTGGCGTATGTTTAGTTTTGTTGAAATCGGTACAGACTTAGACATAGCTCCCACACATATTTTCGTCAGATTTTGTGTAAATGGTGCATTAACGCCAATTTATTTTTAGACTATAATTTTTTTTAACAAATTTAGTTATTTATTTTAATGGCAGTCAAAACAATTAAGTAAAAACGTGAATTTTTTGTTAGTTACGCCTTTTTGCATTTATCAAATAAACCCACTTGTAGTTACGTCTTTTTGTTTTTTGTTAATAGAAGCTCCTTTTTTTGACCGCAGACGTGTAAAACTTTGTCAACACATGTAGTTTATTGACATTCACAATATTCATTCAAAAAGTCAATTTTCAATTTTTTTGTTAGTTACGCCTTTTTGCATTTTAGTTAACGATATACAGTTTCGATCGATTTTATGTTAATGTTGCACCAAAGACATTAAATATTTCTGCGAAAGCTTTAAAACTTTGCACATGGTACTTTTCCACCCAGTGGGAAACAAAAATACCTAAAAATACCGCTATATGGGGGCTACCATAAAAAAATGGCCGATATATCTCATTTTGAATATCAAACATGCCAGAAGTAACATTAATATAAGTTCAGAATTTCTATCTTCAATATTAAGAGCTTCAGTTTTTTACAGGAGTGTAGTTAAGTTCGTTTGCATTAATAAAAACATGCATTAATACGTCCGTTTGAATTTCTTTAATTAGATCGCTATTTTTGACGTTAGATCTCCAAATTTTTTAGTATGAACATGTAGTTTAATTAGACGAACAATAATCAAACAAAAAGTCAATTTCGAATTTTTTTGTAGTTACGACCGTTTGCATTTATGATGACGATATGGAGTTATCAATTTTATTCCAAAAATATTGCACGACTGTACATCCATCAATCTTGAGTTTTATATTATACATATTTTTACCCATTGTACGAATTTGGGATCCATCGGTTCACTCCTTATGGACATTTTGAAACAATCTAATTTCATAAGAAACTGAATGGTTTATGCAATTTGAACCATATATTGCACATCGTATTTATATTTATATGTAGGCTTTGTGAATAAATATATTATTTTGGGGAAAAAGAAATCCATTATTTTTATACGAAGTATGCTTATTTAACATGCTTCGGAATGTCTGATTTGTGCCAAATATGCACCGTATTGTTGCCATGGTAAAGGTAACTTCATAATGCCTCTCTCATAGAAGTCCTGCTCTGTATTTGCAAAAAACTCTAGTAGTCGATTTTCACAATCTTTCCTAGATACCAATTTTTTGCAATGTAATAAAAATATGATAATCGTTTGGTGCCAAGTCCGGACTGTATGACGGATGCATTTAAACTTCCCATCCAAGCTCCCGAAGTTTCTGGCGAGTCATTGAAGATGTGTAGGGCTTAGTGTTGTCCTGGTGGAACACGACACCTCTCCTGTTGGCCAATTCTGGCCGTTTTTGGTTAATTGCTATATTCAATCCAGTTGTTGACAGTAGAGATCAGAGTTAAGCGCTTGGCCATATGGAAGCAACTCATAATGAAAAATTCCCTTCCTGGCCGCTCTTTGACCACGATCGTTTTCGCTCAGGGTTATCTTATGTGATCCATTTCTTATCTCCAATCACCATCCGTTTGTGAAATGGGTTTATCTCATTCCGTTTGGCCAAGGCCTCGCAGATCCATTCTATTTTTTCTGTTAATTGGTGTGGCACCCAAACATTGAGTTCCTTTTTGTGTAAATTTTTTTTAGCTCCTGGGCGATGTTACGACTGCTAACATGCCGGTCAACTTCGATCATTTCTCCGATTTTATCGACATTTTCGACGACCCTGCCAGAGGATATTTTAATGGTTATACCACCAATAGACGCATTTATATGTTCTCTATCCAGAATTTTGAGTTATAGCCGATAATTTAAAATAGCATGTTGATGATAGGATTGGAAAATATTAGTCTGGCCTTTAACCTAATTGGTTGCAATTTGTTATTTAAAATTCTTATTGGATGTGAAATGTTTGTATCAAAACTAAAATATTGACTTCAGTTTCGGGGTAGACCCCATATATACCGAAACCCCATTATTCAGAATTTCGGAGATCACATTTTTCAACCAAATCGGATATATTTAATATTTAGTTAAGGTGTGGCATAGTTTATGCCCATTACACATAAAATCGTACGCATGACTTAAGCTACCACCCTGAGGAAGCTTGAACACTTGTTTCAACCAATTTGGGACCAATTTAATGTTTTGTGTTATCATTGAGTAGAAAATGTCCGCGACAAAAATTATAAACATTGGCCCCCATATAATTTTATTTGGTATTTTGGGAGTTTGGTCACGTTTTTTTTACCGAATTCACTGTAATTTGATTTTCAGGTTCTCATGGGGTGACGAATCTTCCCACTAAACGTGATCAATATTGGTTTACTTTTTAGGGAATCCCAATTCCCACATGGACACATGCTTCAATAACATTGGCTGTAATTTTATATTTCTGATTCTGATTGAGTAGGAGTACTGCATACCAATTATTGGACCAATATTCCGGGTAAATAATGGTAAATAAATTCCGGGTATATAATGGTACAACCATTATTCGGTATTTTCGGGGATTTGGGCATGTATTACAAACTAATACCTATGGGGTGTCAAATCTTCCTACCAAAAGGTATCAATTACAGTTCACGGTTTGGTATAGCTCCCATAGAACGTTACCATCCCATTTTCGGTATTTTCAGGATTTTAGACACAGGGTTCTGGAAGGCTGACTTATAAACAAATTGTAATATAAAAGTTATGATTTCTTTTAGAGAGTAACAGATTTTTAACCAAATTTTCTCATGGGAGTGGCTATAATTGGACATATCGGATTCCTGGTGAATAAATTAAAAAAGTCCCGTTTAAGTTTTCCAACTAGAGTGTCAGTAATTTCGAACACAATTTTTTCCGAACATGAAGAACCTACTGTCACAAACCAAAATAACATATTCCTCATATAAACGTCACGATGGGCTTAAGCATAGTTTTGGAACTGGCGGATGCCAATGCACAAATCAATCCAATCGGTTCCAAATTTTAATTTAAACATAGCTTATTTTGTATCCGCATTGTGCGAAGTTAATAGCCCTTCTTCGTATCAGAGCCAGATGTCCCAATGACTAGAATTCACAGCAACAACGAAAAATTAAATAATTTTGTAGGTTTGTGTGCTCAAAAGAGTTTTTTGCGCCACGTAAAATGGGCCCTATACACATGTTTTAGTATAATGGTCATATTTCGACTATCTGGATTAATCAGGGTACAGGGCGCAGTTATGTAGCTATTGTAAATGATTTTTTGTACGAAGATCTGACCAAGGGTTTTAAGGATGGACTGGAATGTTAAACATGTCAAAAACTGTAATCATTTTTGTTCAAAAAGGAGTTGTAGGAAGTTTCAGAAGCATTTTTTTGTTTCACATATTTTTAGTTTTTAAAATGATGCCAAGGGTATACGTATTTGATAATTGAATATTATTGAACCATCATAGAAAACCAAAATGCTTTTCAAAAAGCTTTTTTACTTTTTTCATTACATGGTACAATTATAAAAGGTAACAGCAAATCCCAGCTGATTTGATTCCAACGTAATACTTGTGTCAATATGAATTTGACAAATTATGTTTTTAAAAATCACCCAACAGGAAAATTGGGAACGCATACAATTTGAAATTGTTCTTTATTAAATGTGCTCCCGTATTCAATTTACTCAATCTGCCTGCTGGGAAAGTTTCAGGAAGCAAATCTTTCTTCAAGGATAACTCACTATTCCCAGCATTTTCATATGTGTTATACATATATGTGGCAATGGCACAATTAAAGGAAAGATGTGGACGCGATAGAAATATAAATTTGAAAGATTTTCATTCATGTTTTTCAATTTGTATTTTGAGGATTCGAAAATATTTCATTTTCAAAATAAAAATAATTTGATGATAATTTGTTTGTTTGTTTACATTTTTCTGTCAAATGAGTTGACACTAGTAGAACTTACAACAACAAATTTCCATGTGGTTGTTGTGTCGTTTTTTGTACAACAACACTTGCTGTTACCTTCTATTATTATACCATGTTTTCATTAGTAAAATAAATGTTTCCTTATTAAGTTCCAAGTCAGTGTTGCTATTGAGTTTTACTTAGAACCTAGAGAAATAAAAAATTCTAAAAAAGTATTTTTTGTTTAAATATTATATCTGTTATATGATATATTTTAAAAATATAATGCATTAATAAAAAACAACAAAATTGTTGTTACAAATATTTCCAGGACGATGTCTTCTTGGCGCTGACCACCAATTACATGCTCTTTTTTATTTTCAATTTTTTTTTATTTTTTATATTCCTAACAAAAATCTGACTGCGTTATTGAATTCAATCCAATAACAACAATTCCCAATAAGAAATAAATAAAAACAAATTCATTAAACAATAAATACAATACAACATACATACATGCATATATATTTTTATTATACATTATTTAATAACAATTTCACACACAGAATTGTGAATTTAATGGAAATCGAACATGAAAAGGATGCTTCAAAAAATTAAGAAAATTGTTTTTTTTTTTTTGAACAGAAATATAGGCAATTTGACTTGAACAATATGTGTATGTGTCCTTATTATGTTAGATTTCGATTATAAGTCACAATATCTTCATGCATTATACAATATATTGTACATAGATCTAGATATATACTTTATATTTGTGGTTATACCATGAGGAAATAAGATTCAAATTATTACTTGTTATTATAAAATTCATATCAATACTTTGTTTTTTGACTTATTCGGCTTTCTGTTTAAATCAAGAATTCAAAACGTGTTCAATATAGTAACACGTCAGAGCAGAGTCCGATTTTTTTTTGCAATTACCATTTCGGTTCGTTCGTTGTAGAGGAAAACTCCATAAAATTAAGTATTTTGATGATATTACGTTTTGTATTAATTATATTGCGTCATTTTTCGATTAATTCACTTTTTCCCTATTCATATTCTTTTCAAAATGTCAAAGAAAGATCTTTAAGACTCGTGGTATAATTTCGAATATGTTGTACTTAGGTTATTTACACTTATTTTTTAAAAAACCAAAACAGAGATCACAGACATTAGACTTGTAATAATTATTTATTTTATAAAAATCGATTTATTCTTAAGGAGAAATAATAACGGAAATAAAATAACGTTTATCTTATAAAAACCATAAGAGACAAAAACAAAAATAATTATTAAAAAATAGCAGCAGCAAACAAAATAAAAAACGAGAACAAACACACATCAATAGAACTGATACATTACGTTTAAGGATATAAAACAAAAACAAAACAAATATTCATTATTATTATTATTAACCTCCACTATAATTTAGTAATAACGATTAAGGCCCCCAATACATACATGCAAAAATACACACATCTCCAATACAAAGGATCAAATATATACAACAAAAATATAACAACCTTTCCAATTGACAATGAAACACCACAAACAAATACATACATACACACATGTATACACCCACTCTCATATGCCCGCCCATATGTAAAGACAAAACACATCCAAACTACTAACCAACCCACAATGTCAACTACAAAACAACAACCAACAACAATATCCACAACTAACAAAAAACAACAACAATTAGATTAACAATAACCACAACCACAAAAGCAGCAACAACAAACAATTCTATCCTGCGAGAGAGAAAATAAGATTGTGTACACAAATTTAGAAGACAACAAAATAAACATTGTAATAAAATAATAATAATAATTATAATAATAAATAACAAAAAACGAACAACAACAACAAAAAACCAAAAAAGGCAAATGAAATAATATCCCCCAAAAAAGAAGAAAAAGAAAACAAAGAAAGAAAATTTGAAATAAAACATTCTATCCATAGATGCGTTGTGTTTTTATTATTCTATCTACCTTTGTATATAGGCAGGTCAAATTGGTTAATTTTAAAATTCTGCAACCACGAAATTATATATAGTTTAGCTATAATTTTGAAATTTGGCACATATATTTGCACGATTCGTAGGATATGTTGTAAGATTTTCGTCGCATCATCTAACCGAGATGATTATAATTTTGCGTTACGAGTTCTAGGTTAGGAGGAGGGTGTGAAATTCTAAGAATTTTGTCAATATAGGTCCACATGTGGTTGAAGGATTTAGCTGCATATTCTCACAATGTGAAATTTTGCATTCTAGGTTGGGAAAAACATCTTCGCAAAAAATACTTTTTTTCAAATCCTATTTAGGATATGGCGTCGGGTTAATTGCCCACACTCGGAAAACACTCTTACTATGGAAAACGATCCCCGCAAACGTATAAAGGATCACGATCTGCGAATCTGCACTTGGAATGATCGCACGTTGTACAGAACAGGGGCAGCGGATGTACTCTAGAAGTACTAAGCCGATATTATTGCCTTACAGGAAATGCGATGGAAAGGGACAGGCGTAAGTAAATCAGATGATTACGCACTAAATTATAGCTGCCATGAAACGACACATAAATTTGGCTGCTTAACAGGAGAATAAAAGATCACGTCTCCACATTCGCTCCTGTAGATGGGCGAATTGATATAATCCGTATTAAAGCGAAGTTCGTCTACATCAGTCTTATTTGCGCCCATGCTCCGACGGAAGACAAAGATAAGCAGATCATATTTTACAGGCGCCAAGAAACAGCATATTACCACTGCCCTGGCCATGGCATTAAAATTCAGCTAGGAGATTTTAATGCAAAAATTGGAAGGGAAAATATTTTTGGCCCCATCGTTGGAATATTCAGCCTCCTTGAAGAAACATCCGAGTTTGATTGACTTCGCGGCAGCAAAAACATGGTAGTTAGCTGCACTAGCTTCAAGCACCTCGATATACACTAGGCCACCTGTATTTCTCCTGATCAAGCAACGAGAAATCAAATTGATCAAGTTGTAATAGACGAAGGCATTCATCCAGTGTATTCAATCGATACGAGGAGCGAATATCGATTCGGACCACTACTTTATAGAAGCCAAGGTTCGCACTCGTCTGAATGTAGCAGCAAAGGTGCGATCTACCACAACACGGAAACTCGACGTCGAAAAGCTGCAAACACAACAGGTAGCAAAGGGCCTACTCTGCTCAACTTAACCAACTGCTTGACGAACACACTTCTTGTCCCGATAATAGTATAGAAGCAGAATGGCAAAGAATTGCCCACTCCCTACAAACTGCAGCAAAAGGAACACTTGGGTATCAGGAATGTCGTAATTCTACTGATGTGAAAAAATGCAGCGAATAGGCATCCCTGCAGACAAGAAAAACGTGAGCAAATCGAGATGTACAGGAGTCAGCATGAAGTCTGGAAATTTTAGCAACGAGTAAAACACCAAACCAAAAGCTTTGGTGCCGACACATCATTCTGTAGAGATGAAGAAGGAAACCTGGTGACAGATACAGACAGCGTGTTGATGGTCTGGAAGGAACATTTTGAAAAGCTTCTGGTATCAAATAGTGGCGGCGAAGAAGATACCCCAGAACCAATAAGAGATAACGGTATATAGTGTATACCACCTAGCACAGATGACGTCAGAATAGCAATCAATCGGCTGAAGAGTAATTAACTATTTAAAATTGTTAAAAATTAAAAAAATATATTCAAGACTGGTGGTCAGATGTTGGTAAGGAGCATTGGTACAATTTAGCTAGAGGAATGCATGCCCAATGATTGGTACCTCAGCATCCTGTGTCCCGTGCACAAAAAAGGAGACAAGACGATATGTGCCAACTATAGAGTAATTAGTCTTCTTCCCATCGCATATAAAGTGTTGTGTGAACGTCTGAAGTCAATGACATTATTAGACCATACCAATGTGGCTTCAGACCTGGGAAATCACTCTGCACCAAATCCTGGAAAAGACCTACGAAAAACACATCTACACATTCCACCTTTTCGTCGACTTTAAAGCCGCATTCGCCAGCCCTATCCGTTCAGTGGTATTTAAAGTCGTGTCTGCGCTCGGCATTCCTGCAAAATTAATACCGCTATTCAGGATATCTTTAAGCAGTTAAAGTCGGAAATGACCTATCGGGGCCCTTCAATACCGAACGAGGATTCAGACAAGGTGACAGTTTGGCGTGTGATCTTTTTAACATCCTGCTGGAAAAGGTCATACGAGACGCTAAGGTGAACAGAAATGACACTCTGTACATCAAACAACACATGTTACTCGTCTACGCCGATGACATCGATATAATGGGTCGAACATTGCTAGAGGTAACAGCCACCTTTGAACAAATTGAGGAGTCTGCTAAAGTGGGTCTGGCAGTAAACGGCGAGAAGACCCAGCGGATGGTATCAACGCACATGACGTCCAGTTGACTCGGACTAACAGCTTCGAGGTAGTCAAAGATTTTATGTACTTTAGTACCGCCATAAATAACACTAATGACATTAGGATAGTGTTGGCCAACAGATGCTACTATTCTCTAAGTATCTAAGCAGTTTAGAAACAAGGCCACCTCCCGCCAGACCAAACTCACATTCTACAAGACGCTGATACTACCCGTGTTGTTATATGGGTCTGAAGCATGGGTACATGCGCAAGCAAATGAGGCAGCTCTTGGGGTGATTGAGAGAAAAATTCTCCGAAAAATTTACGGCTCGCGCTTTTTAAGCTCGGCGTTCTGTAACAAGCTAGGTAAATAAGTAGGTAAGGATAGTGTATTATTATATCTTTCAGACCAGTTTAATCAATTGTGAGGTCTGACAAGCTGTGCATGGATCTGTTAATAAATATTTTTGATGGTTTAGTTTTCCTTTTTTAATTTAATTTTTAAAATAAAAATAAATTGTAAACGAACTTAACATTTGGCTCCCATAATCGCCGACATTTTTCAATATTTATTGTAGCTTACTATGAATTAAAACAAAACACATACATTGGAGCCGCAGCCACTCACACAGATTTGTATAACCCTCCAATATAAGTTGCAATGTATATTGAATTTATCATTCCGTTTGCAACACCTTGAAATATTTATCGAAGACCCAATAAAGTATATATATTTGAGATAAGTATACAATTCTATGTCGTTTTATGTATGTCCGGCTGTCAGTCTGTTATGAAAACGATAGAGTTTGCCCATACACTGTTGCTACTCCTAGAATGTATGGTATTTAAAATGGGTTACATCGGTCCACTTTTGAGAATACCCCCCATTTAACGGTATGCCCATTATTCGATTATTCGATTTTATTTAATTCGAATCTACTCTAATTCTAGAATGTTCCTACAAAATTTCAAGTGAAAATCTCAAGAACTCTTGAAGATATAGCCGTTTTATTGTGTCAGCATCAAGTGACGGCAAGAGTGATTCTCAAACTTTAAACGCATTTTTCTCAAAACGAATGGCGGGCACGATAACTCAAATACTAATAATCCAATCGGTTTCAAATTTTGACACGTTTCTCTGGGAGTGTGTAGCTCTCGTATGAACTAGGATAAAGCCAATCGGTGAAGATCTTCCTTATTTTTTAACTTAGTTTGTGGTAAAAAATAGGCGATATTCCAAAAGAAATTTTCAAAGTTCCGCCATTTTGTTAATTGTTGTGCGAAGTCAATAATCCTAGTTCATACGAGAGCCAGATATGTCCTCTTTCTAACACCGTTGGAATTTTCGGATTCCGATGTTCCAGTGAGGAGTTATCATGCCCGCCATCGAAAATATGGACTTCTCTTTGAACCCAAAAAACAACAACAAATCTTGGAAAATTATTTTTCTTCCTTTTTAAATCTTCAAATATATATGTGCCAAGTTAGAAACCTTAACAAGCATTGGTATTGATTTACCAGCCCATTTAAATAAAAAATCAAGAATGGGGGGGGGGGGGGGGGGTTCCCTTAATTGACTGTTCTTTGGTAGATTGAGTTCCCATTGGATTGCAGATCTCCTTACAAAAATTTTGGATAGCACACAGTATTTTTTAGGATAGTCTCTACACAACGGCGCTCCCATTTTAGGTATTTTGGGAATATTGAGAACGAATTGGCTCTAATTTGGTTCTCATTGGGTGTCAAATCATCCCATCAAAAATTTACCATGCCATAGCTCTCTCATGAACTGTTTCTGGTATTTTAATTGTCCACCTGCACTTCAACAGCCATCTTAATTCCGAATTTCAGAATTCCAGTTCTATCCGTTCACTCAAATCCAAATATCACCAAATGTAGTACCAGTGCGAACAGTCAACTTAACTCCAAATTTCAGGATTCCCGATCTATCGGTTCATCCAAAATTCAAATAGTACCATTTAGTACATATAATTACGAATTTTAAAAATTACCTACCTAATTGTACAATGCAATAGTTATTTGTATTTTCAAATTTCTGTCTTCCAGATCTATCAGTTCACTCAAATTGTACTAAATTTAGTAGCATTTAGTACTTTTCGTACACATATGTACGAATGTCCAAATGTGACTACATAATCATACCCTCCGACGGTAATGTTAATTTCAAATTTCAGGATTCCAGCTCCATCCGTTCCTTCAAATTAAAATTGTACACAATTTAGTACTTTTAGTATACATGAATACACACTTCTGGAAATTTAAATCTGCCTTCTTCTCAACCTTGATTTGCTTTCCATTTTTTTTGCTCAAATCGTTCACATGCTACGAAATTGTACCAAATTTAGTAAAAACCCCTTTGGTAATTTGCAAAAACCCTTTGGTACATCTATTCTACACTCCATTAGTGACCCTCATTCCAAATGTAAGAGTTATAGCTCTGCTGGTTCACCAAATACAAATGGTATCGCATTTAGTATTTTCATGCCGTTCTAGTACGAATTCCAAAAATCTGACTCCTTTGGAGTAAGAGTGACCCTCACTTCAAATATTATTGCAGATATAATGCAAATCGTCTTGTTTCCTTCCTTCCCCTTTGAAACCGCGTGGCGCGTATTAGATGAATAAAGTTTTAAAATTTTCTAGGTTTTGCTATATCTCCCAAAAATATATTTATAGGATTTTTCTTTAAGTGATTTTCAACATAAAACGTCTTTCTTCTCTTTAGGTTTATTGATGAAGTTCGCAGAACATTTAATGTATTTTTATGGTCATATGTATATAATTTATGATTTCAGGATCCTGTTGGGCGCCAAATTTAATAAAAACTAATAAAACTGATAAAATATTGAGCAAAAATCGTCACACAACCAACTCAATTCAAGAAATGTCAAAAAACCGAACTAAAGGTTTTTTATACCGATCACTCGATGAATGTGAAAAGAAGCGAAAAAAAATCAAAAAGACATATCCCTGTGTAAAAATAGCTAGTTTGATGGACTTACCCACATGCCCCAATGGATTCTGGGCTATACATAGCAGATTGATCATTATCTATATATCATTCTCTCTTCTGCAAATATTGAGATAACGATTCCGTTAAGAAGTATAAAACATTAACTTTCGAATTTTCGCATGATTGGGCTTAATCGTAAATAGGGAACTTCATATCAAAATTGTGTCGATATTACAGCATTAAGATTTCCGATGATTTAGTTAAGCCTATTGGTTTCTCTATTCACATTCGCTACAATTTCCTCTCGTGATGGCTTGAATGCTTGGCATGGTCAAGCTTCGTGACGTTCTTATTGGTTCTAAATCCAATTGTTATCAATTTAAGTTATAGAACTTCTATCGCTCTCAACAATAATTAAGAAATAATTGTAATTTATTTTTTCATAAACTGACAAGAAAATTAAAAAATATCAATGTATAAAATATACACACAACAAAATTTCACAAAAATTTGAATAAACGGAAAGTGGAAGTGAGTGAAGACTCATGGAGGAGTTTAATGATCTTGTAATTATTAGCATAATAGATTATGAGAATAATAAGCATTAGATATTTCGCAAAAAAACACTCTAAAACTTTGATCTGGATCACTCATACCTCTTGAGATTATTCATGATAGGAGGTGTAATTACCATAGTCCCGTTTTTTCGTCGTTTCTATAGAAGACACCATGGTACAATTATACAAGGTAATTACAATACTCAGCTGATTTGATTCCAACGTAATGCTAGTGTCAATTTGAATATGACAAATTATGTTTTTTAAAGTTGCCCAGGATTTGAAGAATTTTGGAAATTCCAAGAAGACTGTTCAACGGGGATTAGTACAGACACCCACATAAATACTCCTCCGAAATGGCTTGACTGAGGTCTGCGAATAAGTTGTAAGGTATGATGTAGTGGACCTCTATCTTCCATACAAATGCGTAAAAACGTTTTATTTCGGAAACAATTGAACTTAGCTATTAAAAAATCGTTATACGGTACCATGGCGATTACGCATCGAATCCATAATAATCTCAAGAGATTTTCGTGGTCCAGATCAAGATTTTCAAATGTTTTCCCGATATATCTAATGTTTCTTATTCTCGCAATGTGACATCGACGCTTCCGAACCATAGTATGCTAAGTCGACTTAGCATGTTTTAAAGTTCTTTACGTTTTTAGATACTACGGTCCTTAATTTAAATTCTCTGAAATTTTGGTAATCATCGGCCAATACAAATCAAAGTTATAAGCAAAAATGTACTTAGCATGGCACGTAAGATTTAAGAAACTTCCATACTTTGAGAGCTTCTGCTGAAAAACGCACTTTTCAGACTTAGCATACTATTCTTCGGAGGCGTCGACATTATCTATTAGGCTAATAATTACAAGACCAGTAACTCCTATGAGTCTTCAGTTACCACATTGAGTCTTCAGTTGCCACTTTCCATTAAGAAAACGCAGGGTCAAGGTAGATACATAAGGTAGCCGCATCGGCGAATTGGGAACATGATATGTCAAAATAGTTAACAAGGCGAATAATCATTGATTCGCCGTAACATTTCATATTTGCGAATTTCATTCAACCAATCAGAATTCAGCATTTTGATATATTAAAACCAGTGAGCGGAGCAGTATAGTCGGACGGAGCCGACCATACGATACCCTACACAACTACCACGGAACTCAAATTTTCTGCGGATGTTTATTCCGAGCCTGGGCAATATTTCGTGATATTTGCACCCTCTTGCCCGATTAGAGGTAAACAGCACCTCTTCCTCACACTGACATATTTTCCGAATATTACGAGTATTCAGTACAGCTATTGTCCAGATTCCCTTTACAGTGGGTTGTGTTGTGATGATCGGCTTTCATTTGTGGTCTACAAATCGACTCGAAAATAAAACAAAAAATTAAGTTTTCGGTCCACTTCATTCCAAAATTATTATCTGATCATCACCGAAAATTATAGGCGTTGTCCTTGACCATACCTGGAACCTCATGGAACATTTCAAAGCGATCATCGCTATAGTTCCGCTCTCTAGAGTGATAATGGGTTACAATATAATATACGAATACGGAGATACCTGTAAATATTTAGGTGTAACTCCCACATCCGAGCACATACAACAATATAATTGGTCTTAATTTAAAGGTTAACCACTCCTCTTGGATATAATATCAACTTCTCGGGTCTATGTCCTTCAGTGGTAAACATATATGCTATAGAATACAAATTTTGTCATTTTTCACACAAAAGTCAGGGTCCATTTGACCCGCTAAATATTGACCGATCTTTATCAAAATAGGCATGCATATTCTTTGACCCGATCCCCTTCTCCATGCAAAATTTCACGAAGTTCGGGCCATTATTGCGGCCTATGGAGCGACCAGAAAAACCGAAAAAATAGTATTTGGTACATTTCATCCCCTAAATATTAACCGATCTGTCCCAAAAACAATAGGGGTCTTTATTGGCCAGAACCCATCCTACATGAAAAATTTCGTGAAGATTGGTCCATAACTGTGGCCTGTATCGTGTTTACAAATTATAATGGACAGACGGACGGACGGACACACATGTCTAGATCGACTTAGCTAGTCGAGATATGACGATCGGTATACTTAAAGGTGGGTCTAGGACCAATATTTCGCGGCGTTACAAACATTTGGGGCTGCACAAAGCTATAATACCCTGACAACATAGTTGTGTAGGGTATAAATATTTGTTTACATTTTGGTAATTTTTAAAATTGTGAATGTTTGTGCAAATTCAGATCGGTGAATGAAAAAGTACATCAAACAGCGACTTAAATTCAATGAAGAGCTTAGGAACGGAAAGGCAAAACCAATAGTTTTGGCAATGATATTTTGAAATGGACCAAAAACTTTATTTCATTTTCTATGAAGGTCATAATTATGGTATTGTTAGAGGCTGAAGTATAAGATAATAGCCGCATTGTTTTGCTCCGCAAAAAATTTAAGTCCAATATTCCAGATTTATATTATCAGTTCGTCCGACTATATTTCTTTTTTCATTGGTTTTTTAATTCTTTCATAACATGTATTTCAATAAAAATAAAAAAATTTCAAACACATTGTTTTTGTTTTTAAATTTAAATTCTCTTTTTATCTACCTACGGCAAATAACAAAATTCTATTTGACATATAATGTTACCATCAGCTGCCTTGATACGGTTACCTTATAAATATACCTTGCGCAGGGTATTCAAATTTTTGTAAAATTTTGTTGTTTGCATGTTTTTTTTTCTATTTTTTGTTTGTTTCTCTTTTTTGTCAGTTTATGAAAAAATATATTAGAATTAATGCCTAAAAGAGATAAGAATAATTATTTCTGAGACCGATACAAGTTATATAACTTAAATTGATAACAATTGGAATTAGAACCAGTCAGAACGTCACTAAATTTGACCATGCCAAGCATTCATGCCGTCCATCACGAGAGGAAATTATAGAAAATGTGATTCCCAAAAAAATATGGTTAACTGAATCATCGGAAATCTTGATTCTGCAATATTGTCATATTCTTGAATTGCTATTAAGCCCAATGCTGTGAAAATTCGAAGGTTACCATTTTATACTTCTTAAGCTAACTAAAATGGTATACATATATGGCCCAGAATCCGTTGGAGCATGTGGTAAGTCAATTATATTGTTACACATTTTTTTCGCTTCTTTTCACATCCATTGAGAGGTTTGGTTTTTGACATTTCTTGGATTGAGTTGGTTGTGTCACGTTTTAAGCTTAATTTTATTTGACCGTTTTTGTGAACGCGGTGAAAAGTCTGCGAACTAAGACAACCAGATTCACGAACTAATGCCAATAAAATGTAGAATGACATCTGCAAGAATGACATCTTCAAAGTACTTAAAAGTCGTTCGGGAGATCAATGCCGGTAAATTCGGTATACCGACAAGAACCTGCAATCATAAATTATAGCCACAATTTGCCTAGATTAAATGGCACGAAACTTAGTCAAAACAGTGGTATATATTTAAAATGTTCTGCGAAAAAGATTTGGCTCACTAATAATCCAAAATGCAAAATTACTGTCACTTCGGTTGAATCTTCATTAATATACCTAAAGAAGGGAAGCATTTTATACATGTTGGAAATTAATTATGTATATTAATTATAAAAGATGGTCCAAAACCACCGTCAAAAAGATTATTATAAGATAGAATGTGATTGAACATGTGACTATAAAATTACAAATACCTCAACATGTCAACTATCAATATACGAACTGAGAACATCTAACAAGTGAAAAAGCGTTAAGTTCGGCCGAGCTGAACTTTGGATACCTTCCACCATAGATATACTGACAGGTACTAGAAATGAAAATAAAGGGAACATACCAAAAAGTGGACCTATACCGACATGTCTAAAAACGGATTATGTAAACCATAATACAAATTTCAGAAAATTTTAATTGATAATTCAAATTCGATGATGGGGAATATCGGTCCACTCCTTCTGAATCCTCCACACAGGGGCTAGGTCTAAATGCGGCTATAGTTCATTATCGAACCTTACGTTCTAATTTTTTATCTCGCTATCCTCCGCAGATGAAATGATTACAACAGTGTCTTAGAACCAAACTCAAAACGCGGAACAAATCAGATAACTATTTTAATATAAACCAGTAAGGAAAGTAGTAAAGTCGGACGGGGCCGACTATGTGATACCCTTCACCACTATGGGTATATTAAACAGTACTATTAACATGAAATTGGATGAAATAAAATATGTGATACTTATCTATATGTGAATCTACCTAGATCATTCGTTTGTTACAATGGGACAAAAGTATGTAAATCGATTTCAAACAAATATAAATAGGACATCCGTTGTTCTATGTCTGTACTTCTAGAAAACGCAACTACGTAATTCTATGTTCAATTTTGTACGTTGTGCAAAATTTGATGTCAATCTGAATACCATGAGGAGTTTGATTCACCATTTACTTAAAATCGGGCGAAAATATATCCAAATATGAACCGATTTCAACGAAAGTTGCTACAATTTAGATTATACTAATTTTAGTACGTTTTGTTCCTATCAGCCATGTATTGGTTCCTAAAAACCAATCTATATTATAAGGGAGCTATATCTAAATCTCAACCGATTTTCACGAAACTATGCACACACATTCTGGACTAAATTCAGTACGCTATGCCAAATTTCGGGAAAATCGAAGGATATATCTGGACTTTGGTGCACCATTTACATTAAATCGGACGAAAATATATATGGGAGCTATATCTAAATCTTGACCGATTTTCACTAAACTTGACAGACATCACTCTAGGCTCAATTCAGTACGTTATGCCAAATTTCGTGCAAATCGAAGGATATGTAGGGACTTTGGTGCACCATTTACATGAAATCGGACGAAACTATATATGAGAGATATATCTAAATCTGGACCGATTTTCACGAAACTATGCACACATCATTCTAGGCTTAGTTCAGTAGGTTATGCCAAATTTCGTGCAAATCGAAAGATATATAGCGAATTTGGTGCACAATTTACATGAAATCGGACGAAACTATATATGGGAGCTATATCTAAATCTGGACCGATTTTCTCGAAACTTGGCACACATCATTTTAGGCTCAATTCAGTACGTTATGCCAAATTTCGTGCAAATCGAAAGATATATAGCGACTTTGGTGCACCATTTACATGAAATCTGACGAAACTATATATGGGAGCTATATCTAAATCTGGACCGATTTAGGTCATAATTCTAGACCTAAATGATTAGGTTGTACCAAATTTCGTGCAAATCGAAAGATATATAGGGACCGTTTACATTAAATCGGTTAAATATATATATGTGAGCTATATCTAAATCTGAAACGATTTTTCCCAATTTCAATAGGGTTCGTCCTTGGGCCAAATAAGTGACATATGCCAAATTTCATCCAATTCGGATCATAAATGCCACCTGTACTTTGTTTACAATTTAACATGCACAGACAGACAGACAGACGGACGGACATGCATAAATCGACTTAGAAAGTGATTCTATGCATATTCTCAAAAGGAACCATGTGTCTATCTCGTTTCCTTTTGCCTGTTACAAACATATGCACAAAGACATAATACCCTGTACCACAGTGTGGTGAAGGGTATAAAAAGGGGGTTATATGTGGACTACCCCAAAAAGGGGGCGAATATTAATAATTTTTGGTAGAGAGATTTGTTACCATATACGACTACAAAACACCAAATTGCAGCAAATTTGGTTGAAAACGCGCTCAAGAACCCCAAAATACTGAAAATTGGGGGTACACTTTCCTAAAAAATGAACATATATTCAAAAATTTTGGGGAGAGATTTGGTACCTATTAAGAACTCAAAATGCTAATTTACAGCTAATTCGGCGGAAAAATACGACCAAAACCCCCAAAATACTGGAAATTGGGAGGTACCGTTATATGGGGGCTACCAGAAAAAGTGGACCTATATTTATAATTTTTTGTGGAGACATTTAGGACCCAATAAGAACCCAATGTAGCAAATTTCAGCGAATTCGGCTGAAAAACGCCCTCAAGAACCCCAAAATACCGAAAATTGGGGGGTACCCTTATATGGGAGCTATGCCTAAACGTGGACCGATATATATGGGAACTTGCCTGCAGACAAAAGACAACCCTATGCAAAATTTCAGCACCCTATCTCAATTCCAATCAAGTTAGCGTGATTACAACAGACGGACGGACGGACATGGCTAGATCGTCTTAGAATTTTACCCTGATCAAGAATATATATACTTTATAGGGTCGGAAATGAATATTTCGATGAGTTACAAACGGAATGACAAAATTAATATATGGAGGGTATATTAATTTTGTCATTCCGTTTGTAACTCATCGAAATATTCATTTCCGACCCTATAAAGTGGAGGGTATAAAAACGTCGTTAAGTGGTGAGCAATAAAAATTCCTTAAATCGGTGGGGACTATTTAACATCATTATGTGATAGTAGGTTGTTCATCCTTATAATGTTCCAAATTACTGACACTCAGGTTGGAAAATTAAACGGGAAATATATATGGGGTCTATTTTAAAAAGTTGCTCTACTGAACCCTGAAACTTTTTACAGCAAGGCATTATGATGATTTGTGCGTTAAAACACCCGATGTACAAGTAGCAGGTATGGAAAGAAATTGGAAAACGAATCTAAAATGTCGAAAATAATTCCTTAACTATATTGTATGGCAGGACAGCGTTTGCCTGGTCAGCTAGTACTTAATAAAGGAAAAAATTGATAAATTATACGCCTTTTGTTGCTACTCCTAGAATGGTTAACTTTTGAGGATACCCTCCCCATATGACTGTACCCCCCGTAATTGGTGTTATGATCACGAATTGGCTCTATTTAGGTTCTCATTGGCTGTAAAATTTATGAAGATCTCGAACGATTTCCGGAATTTTAAATGTCCATCTTATGTCGGAGCGTATAAAAAGTTTGACCCGACTGATCCTATCGAATTAAGACACGAAGAATATTTTGGAAGAAATGCTTGTTTATTATAATGTAATTAAACGAAGCCAACATATTTTTATACCCTCCACCATAGTATGGAGGGTATATTAATTTTGTCATTCCGTTTGTAACTCATCGAAATATTAATTTCCGACCCTATAAAGTATATATATACTTGATCAGGGTAAAATTCTAAGAAGATCTAGCCGTGTCCGTCCGTCTGTTGTAATCACGCTATCTTCTGAAAGAATTGAGATAGGGTGCTGAAATTTTGCATACGGTTGTCTTTTGTCTGCAGGCAGGTCAAGTTTGAAGATGGGATATATCGGTCCACGTTTAGGCATAGCTCCCATATAACAGTACCTCCCAATTTTCGGTATTTTAGGGTTCTTGAGCACGTTTTTCAACCGAATACGCTGAAACTTGCTACATTGAGTTCTTATTGGGTACTAAATGTCACCACAAAAAATATATAAATATAGGTCCACTTTTTCTGGAAGCCCCCATATAACGGTACCTACGGATTTTCAGTATTTTGGGGGGTTTTGATCGTATTTTTCCACAGAATTGTCAGTAATTTAGTATTTTAAATTCTTAATAGGTTCCAAATATTTCAACAAAAAATTATTAACATCGGCCCATTTTTTCGGGTAGCCCCCATATAAGGGTACCTTCAATTTTCGGTATTTTGGGGTTCTTGAGTGCGTTTTTCAACCGAATTCTCTGAAATTTGGTACATTGGGTTCTTATTGGGTACCAAATATCTCCACCAAAAATTATAAATGTAATTCAATTTTTTTTGGTAGCTCCCATATAAGGGTACCCCCAAATTTCGGTATTTTGGGGTTCTTGAGGGCGATTTTCAACCAAAACGTTTTGGGTTTGGTTCTAACACTCTGATGTAATCATTTCACCTGCGAAGGATATCGAGATAAAAAAACTAGAACATACGGTTCGATAATGAACTATATGTGAACTATAGCCCGCATTTAGGCTTAGCCGTAGCCCCTATGTGGGAGGTACCTTCTGGTAGAAATAATAAGATGGGAAGAAATAATAAGATGGGATGAAATCAAATTTTTCTGAAACGGATTTGGTCCAAAGAAACGTGGGGTCTAGAACCAATATTTCGATGAGGCACATTTTTACCGTGTGAAAGGGTATACACACTAATTAGCCATAAGGCTGAGGGTATAATTTTCTATTACAAAGTTATTGTTTACGTAATCAGTTTGTAGAAATGTCGGTATAGGTCCATTTTTTTGTATGTTCCCTATATTTTCATTTCAAGTACCTGCCAGTATATCTATGGTGGAGGGTATCCAAAGTTCGGCCCGGCCGAACTTAACGCTTTTTCACTTGATATTAGTAAATTCTGGCAGATTATTTAACTCGATTTAATAAATTGTTTTAAGGTTCTTGGATGTGGAATTTCGGAATTTTCGTTTTTAAACCGACATAGTTTTCTTCGGTAGTATTGACAGTATTGGTATTAGTGAAATTTACTGACATTCAATATCAAATTAAAATTGCTTTCAAGTTGATCCGATGTGATTAATGACATGATACGATACTGACTGATTGTATTTTATTATTTTTGAAAGTGTAAAGTTACTGTTGGCTAACATTTGTATTTTTATAAAAAATAAATAAATATCAGTCGACATAGCAGCATCGTAAGGCAACGTTTTCGCGAATACAATCACATTTCTATGTATTTGCTACCCTTATAATATATTAAATAAAGTCAGATTTTGAAAACATATGTAAATCGTTTAAAACTTATTAATCTTTCAACACTAGAACGAAGACGTTTAATGCTAAGATCTATATTTTTAATAAAGCTTTTACGCGGTCAAATTGACTCGAAATTTTTAATCGGTGAAATCAAGTTTAATGTACCTGCACGTCTTACTCGTAATTATATACCGCTTTATCTTCCTTTAGTGAGATCTAATTATGAGTTATGTAATCCCTTTAGATCACTATGTGAAATATATAACAACCTGTATAATCGCATGTCTTTATCTGATCCAATACATGTAATAAAAAATTCTATTCTACGTTTAGAACTGTAGAGTGCAAGCAGTTGCCAGATGTTTATGTTTGTCCTTATTGTTCTGTTGAATTAATTTTAAATTGTATAACCGGCTGATGTTTACTGTAGCCGGCTGATGTTTACTGTAACCCTCCATAATCCGCATTATGGGGTGTAAGAGTGGGGCGGGTAAGAGTGGCGTGTGAACAATCGAAGAAAAAAAATCAAAAATCACTTGAGCTTGTTGTGATATAACACCAGCCTCTTCTGTCACTGGATCAACCACTAAAATACGACTGATCTCAGAGCCATTGACCAATTAGTGATTTTACCTCTCTAATAAAATAAAAACCTTATGCGTGAAAATCCATTAGGAGAATGACCATATTGGGTATATGGTGGGGCAAATATATTAAAAATATAAGTTTCAATATTTAACAATTAAAACATTCGTTGTGTTCGGCTGAGACGATGTTGCTATACCCTGTGCCATATTTTCTATTTTTGGGTATGCTAATGTTTTTATCCGATTTCTCCAACCTGAATTTATATTTTGCTTTTTCATTTTCTCAGTGCATAAACAATTTTCTGCCAGAAAATTTCGACGAATTAACTAATTTTGTGGTTACGATTGGCCGGTCTGAAAAGCTAAAAAGCTATGAAATGCCGACAATATCTTTTTATTGATAATTTTCGGCGAACTTCCAATTATAGTCACTTCGGAATGGCAAAATATAGTTATTTCGGTTGGACGGAAATGGGAATTTGATATACACTCCTCCTTATATTGAAGGATATAAAAATCACTCAATTTACTGACCGAAGTTATCTCTAGTTTTGATAAATGCGTTTAAGTTTTCTTCAACTATTTTATAATTTCTTTGTCAATAAATCAAAATTACATATACACCTTTTTAAAAATTGTTTTATTTTTCGAAAAGGACATTACTGTTTAGAAAAACAAAAAAGGGATGTTCGTTGGCCCTTTTTTACTTATTTCCTCTTTAAAATAGCCATAAAGCCATTACTGCATTTGTTTTCCGGAAATTGTAAAGTACAAATCCATGTGTTTGCAACTGTTAGGTAATTTATCTAACTGTATTTTACAAACGACAACATTTGAAATTACCAGCAGACTGGAAAAATTGATAACTTACTTTGCCTTCGAGCAAATGAACTTGCTGTTAGAACAATGGCCCGAGTAAAGGACATTTGTGTATTTTTGTTATTTTTATGCTTGTACTACAAACGATTACAAAGCTATACAAAAACAAACAAATTTTAATAGTATCTGATGATGACAATTTAGTTGAAAGCTTAAATGTATGGATTACAATGTAGTACACATTTGTAGTAATATCGAAATTTAAGAGGCATGAATGTAATACAGCGGGTGGCGTAGGGGATGATAGATACCAAGCAACGGCTCTGAGTGGCTTTAACATGGCGAAGCCCAGGCTTATCTTGGTCCCTCTTTCATCTCAATTGTGGACACTGACCTCCCCGCGGTGCCACCTGGGGAGCTATTCTCATCACCCGATGAAATAGTGAGCTAACATGTGCCGCGAGTTCACCCATAAGAACTATAAAAAAATGGGTTGAGGCGTCGGGTTAGTTGCCCACTCTCGGAAAACCCAACATACTATGAAAAAGCAAAGAAAAAGAAAACCATACCCCCCTAATGTTGACGACCCCCGCAAACGTATAAAGGACCACGATCTGCGAATCTGCACTTGGAATGTGCGCACGTTGTACAGAACAGCGGCAGTGTTCGCTTTGGCGGATATACTCAAGAAGTACAAAGCCGATATTAATGCCTTACAGGAAATGCGATGGAAAGGGACAGGCGTAAGTAAATCAGACGATTACGCCCTGTATTATAGCTGCCATGAAACGAGACATGAATTTGGCTGCGGATTTATGGTTAACAGGAGAATAAAAGACCTTGTCTCCAGATTCACTCCAGTAGATGAGCGAATTGCTATAATCCGTATAAAAGCGAAGTTCTTTTACATCAGTCTAATTTGCGCCCATGCTCCGACCGAAGAAAAAGATGAACAGACCAAAGACATATTTTACGAGCGCCTAGAAACAGCATATGACCGTTGTCCTGGCCACGACATTAAAATTCTGCTAGGAGATTTTAATGCAAAAATCGGAAGGGAAAATATCTTTGGCCCCACCGTCGGAAAATTCAGCCTTCATGAAGAAACATCCGACAACGGCATGAGGTTGATTGACTTCGCGGCAGCAAAAAACATGGTAGTTAGCAGCACCAGATTCAAGCATCTCGATATACACAAGGCCACCTGGCTGATCAAGTTACGAGAAATCAAATTGATCATGTTGTGATAGACGGAAGGCATTCATCCAGTGCTTTTGGACGTCCGATCGATCCGAGAAGCGAATATCGATTCGGACCATTACCTTGTGGCAGCCAAGGTACGCACCCGTCTTAATGTTACAGCAAAGGTGCGATCTAATACAACACGGAAACTCGACGTCGAAAAGCTGCAAACACAACAGGTAGCCGAGGCCTACTCCGCTCAACATACCCATCTGCTTGAAGAAAGCACTTCTTATCCCGATAATAGTATAGAAGCACAATGGCAAAGAATTGCCCACTCCCTACAAACTGCAGCAAAAAGAACAATTGGGTATCAAAAACCACCACCAAGAAACCCATGGTACGATCAGGAGTGTCGTAATGCTACTGATGTGAAAAAGGCAGCGTATAGGGCAACCCTGCAGACAGTAGCAACAAGTAACGTGATGGAGAATTATCGGGAGAAAAGGAGAGAGGAGAAACGTGTTTTCAGAAAAAAGAAGAAAGAACAAGAAAAACGTGAGCGTGAGCAAATTGAGATGTAAAGGAGTCAGAATGAAGTCCGGAAATTTTACCAACGAGTAAAACACCAAACCGAAGGCTTTGGTGCAGGCACATCCTCCTGTAGAGATGAAGAAGGAAACCTGGTGACAGATACAGACAGCGTGTTGAGGATCTGGAAGGAGCATTTCGAAAAGCTACTAGTATCAAATAGTGGCGATGAAGAAGATACCCCAGAACCAATAAGAGATGATGGTATAGAGTGTATACCACCTAGCCAAGATGAGGTCATAAAAGCAATTAATCGGCTCAAGAACAACAAAGCAGCAGGAGCCGATGGGTTACCAGCCGAACTATTCAAGACTGGTGGCCAGATGCTGGTCAGGAGCATGCACCAGCTGATTAGCACAATTTGGCTAGATGAATGCATGCCCAGTGATTGGAACCTCAGCATCCTGTGTCCCGTGCACAAAAAAGGAGACAAGACGATATGTGCCAACTATAGAGGAATAAGTCTCCTTCCCATCGCATATAAAGTGCTATCCAGTGTGCTGTGTGAACGATTGAAGCCAATGGTCAATGACATCATCGGACCATACCAATGCGGCTTCAGACCTGGCAAATCCACCATTGACCAGATTTTCACTCTGCGCCAAATCCTGGAAAAGACCCACGAAAAACACATCGACACATACCACCTATTTGTCGACTATAAAGCCGCATTCGACAGCCCTATCCGTTCAGAGGTGTTTAAAGCCATGTCTGCGTTCGGCATTCCTGCAAAATTAATACGGCTATGCAGGATAACTTTAAGTGGCACAAGGTCAGCCGTTAAAGTAGGAAAGGACCTATCGGAGCCCTTCAATACCGAACGAGGATTCAGACAAGGTGACAGTTTGTCGTGTGATCTTTTTAACATCCTACTGGAAAAGGTCATACGAGACGCAAAGGCGAACAGAAATGGCACTCTGTACACCAAACAACATCCGTTACTCGCCTACGCCGATGACATCGATATAATGGGTCGAACATTGCGAGCGGTAACAGCCACCTTTGAACAAATTGAAAAGGAGTCTGCCAAAGTGGGTCTGGCAGTAAACGGCGAGAAGACCAAGCTGATGGTATCAACGCGCAAGACGTCCAGTAGACTCGGACCAGCTGTGGAACTTGAGAACTACAGCTTCGAGGTAGTTAAAGACTTTATATACCTTGGTACCGCCATAAATAAAACGAATAATATCAGTTTTGAAATTCGGAGATGGATTGTGATGGCCAACAGATGCTACTATGGTCTAAGTAAGCAGTTTAGAAACAAGACCATCTCTCGCCAGACCAAACTCACACTTTACAGGACGCTGATACTACCCGTGCTATTATATGGATCAGAAGCATGGGTACTTGCGCAAGCAGATGAGGCAGCGCTTGGGGTGTTTGAGAGAAAAATTCTCCGAAAGATCTACGGGCCGATCTGCGTCGACGGTGAATATCGGCGTCGCATGAACCACGAGCTCTACAATTTATACGCGGACATCGACATAGTCATTCATGAAGGAAAAAGTTTTCGATAAATACTAGATTCTTGCTTGTTCTGGAAAAGAAAGTCTACCAAGCTGGAAAGTCTACCTTGCATTTTCGTTTGATATATACTTCAAAAACATTTTAGGATGAGATAAGAGTGATCAAGATTAAAAGTGTTCTCCTTAAGTTTTTTTATTTCTTCCACCGGTATTGCCTGTTAACTATAAACATAACGGACATTATTAAAAAACAATTGAAATTTTAATTAAATTCGGTCAGGGTGGTATTTTTATTCCCTCCTCTTTAAGTTGTGATATTTAAAATACGCAAAATCGGTCGGCGCTCTGATATGGGAGCTACGTCAAAATATGGACATATGAAGTACCAAATCACGGACCGGTTGGAATATTCGGTGATGACCTTCAAAATATCGAAAGGGGAGGGCCTTTATATGGACGTTATGCCAAACAATGAACGTACATCGAAAATGTTTTGCGAACAAGTTTTTTAAAATGAGATAGGACTCTTATATTGAACATTTTCGAAAATAGGGCAGTTAATATGTACCAAAACGTGGATGTAATTCGGCGAAAAATTGGTTATGCAATAACCTATAATCTATATATATAAAAGAGTTGCGTTATAAGTGACTGACTGATCACCAAGGCCCAGACGAAACGGCCAAAGCTAGAAACTTGAAATTTGGCATGTAGGTTGGGTTTGGTGGGGAAAATAAGGCGGTATTTTTGGAAATTCGTACTAAAAGGTAATAAAAAGTACTAAAAACTGAATTGAGCGGGAATGGTTAGATGTAGAACTTTGATGTAGAGTTTGGCACGAAGCTTTGTCTATGACGAGCGGACATGAATGTGCGAAAAAATTTTGGAAATTAGGACTTATATGTTCTAAATATTGTATTTAATGGAATTGGTGAAGATTTATATCTGAAACTTGGTATGGAGCCTAAGGTATTACAAAGAGAACACTGTGCAAAAATATTTTTTGGAAATTAGTACTAAAAGGTACTAAAACTGTATCTCTGAAATTTGGTATGCAGCTTTGTTAATAAAAAGGGAAGGGTTATGTGTGAACAATTTTTGGAATTTAGTACTAAGAGGTACTAAAAAGTACTAAATACTATAATTTAATGGAACCAGTAGAGATACATATTTGAAACCTGGTATGAAGCGTATGCTATTACAAATATAATGTTGTACAAACATATTTTTTGGAAATTAGTACTAAAATGGTACTAAAAAGTACCAAATGCTGTTTTTCTCCGGAACGGTTGGAAGTAGAACTCTGAAATTTGGTATACATTTTTGTCAATGATAAGCGAGGGGGAATATGTGAACACAATTTGGAAATTAGTACTAAAGGTACTAAATATTATATTACAATGGAACAGGTAGGAATATATATCAGAAACCTGATATTTAGCTTAAGTTGTTAAAAATAGAATGATGGCCAAAATATTTTTGAAAATTTGTACTAAAATGTACTAAAAAGCTATAAATATTATGTTACAATATGAAACTTATTATATAGCTTTATATGTTACAAATGTACTAACAAAATAGTAGAAATAGAAATCGAAAACGTGGACTATTACAAACACTATGCTATGCAATAATATATTTTTTAAATTAGTACTAAAATGGTACTAAATATTAAATTACAATGGAAACTGTATAGATTGAAATCTGAAACTTAGTATGTAGCTTAAATATTTTAATTAGATTGATATGCATATATATTTTTGGAAATTAGTACTAAACATTGTACCACAGTGAATAGCTATAAAATTAAATATATTTTGTACTAAGTGTGAAGAACTTATGTTCGCAAACAAAAAAGTGTATTGATAACGTTTTTATACCATTCACCACACTGTGGTACAGGGTATTATGTCTTTGTGCATATGTTTGTAACCGGTAAAAGGAAACGACATAGACACATGGTTCCTTTTGAGAATATGCATAGAATCACTTTCTGAGTAGATTTTCTCATGTCCGTCTGTCCGTCCGTCGTCTGTTCATGTATTTTTGTGAACAAAGTACAGGTCGCATTTATGATCCGATTTGGATGAAATTTGGCATAGGCCACTTATTTGGTCCAAGGACGAACCCTATTGAAATTGGGAAAAATCGGTTCAGATTTAAATATAGCTCACATATATAGTTTCGTCCGATTTTACGTAGATGGTGCACTAAAGTCCCTATATATCTTCCGATTTGCACGAAATTTGTCACAGCGTAATGAATGAAGTAGAGAACGATGTGTGTTAAGTTTCCTGAAAATCGGTTCAGATTTAGATATATCTGAACCGATATATATCTGAACCGAATATATATTTTCGTCCGATTTAATGTACATGGCCCAGCAAAGTCCCATTAGAGCTGTGGGTTTAAGAAAAACTAGATATCTCATATAGGGATTCTGCAAGAAAAACGTAAACATTTAATAAGGCGAATCGAAACGGTGGTCAATTTTTTAAATGTTTGTACAGTTATGGCCACTAATTACAAATGTGAAATCAAATTTTGAAAATAAAAAAATCCAAAATGCCGGATTATATATAAGAAAAAAACTTAATATTTCATTTCATGGCGTTAAATAAGTATGGTATGAAATCGTATTTTTATATATAATGGTCTTAAAACTATGACAATGGTCCCTTAATTAAATTGATGAATTTAATTTTTGTTATTATATAGATTAAAATCATGATTAAAAATGTTTTTATATGAATTACAAATGTATATGTCACAAAAATCAAATAAAGTTTATAAAGTAGTATATACCGAGATAATAATCATATTATCAAATATTAATTTCTTGAAAAAAAAAACAACAAATGTTCTGTTGTTTTTAAAAGTTTTCAAACATACAAAACATTGCGCCTTCCCAAACCCATTTTGAATAATAAAATCCAAAATATACGGAAGCACTTTTATACCTAAGTGTTATTTCGTTGATTTTCTAGTTGTGCGGACACGACGTCGTGCGTGCACCCCAGCATGTGTCAAACAACGACTGACTGAAAGAGCATAACAATGCGTGTGAGTAGGCAGCTACTTTAAAGTATACCGATGGGCTTCATTGATTATAATCAACAGTCCCTCTTATTTATATTTCATGTTAATATTACATAACATGTTTCAAAAATAAATTATATCCGCAAAAATATGAAATTTTGACTTTGACCTCATGTCATTTGTAAACCGTGACCAACAATGATATACAATTTTACTGATGTAAAGCTCAAATAATATAACGTATTATTGGCTCTACCTGAAATGGAATTTTTGCCAAAAAAATGTATTCTTGACCCATCCGTTCACATGCTACAAACTTATAACAAATGTAGTAATTTTTTTTTTACTTTTAGTTCGAATTTCTAAAAACCCTTTGGTACATCTATTCTACACTACATATCGTTAGCTAAAATGCAAAAAGGCGTAACTAACAAAAAATTGAAAATTGACTTTTTGAATGAATATTGTGAATGTCAATAAACTACATGTGTTGATAAAGTTGTACACGTTAAAAAAAGCTATTAACAAAAAACAAAAAGAAGTGTGGGTTTATTTGATAAATGCAAAAAGGCGTAACTAACAAAAAATTCACGTTTTTACTTAATTGTTATGACTGCCATTAAACTAAATGACTAAATTTGTTAAAAAATTATAGTCTATTATTCGTCATATGCAATATCACCCTGCCGGGCATACTTTTTTTGACATGTTTATAGTTTTTATTCAAAACAGTTTTTTGCTTCTCCTACACAATTATGTTTTTGTTAGTTACGCCTTTTTGCATTTTAGCTGACGATATGTGACCCTCATTCCAAATTTAAGAGTTCTAGCTCTACCGGTTTGCCAAATAAAAATGGTACCACATTTAGTACTTTTCGTGTCGTTCTAGTACAAATTTCAAAAATACAGCCTTATCTGACACCTTCTGACTAAGAGTGACGCTCACCCCAAATTTCAATATTCTAGTTTCAGTCTTTCGTCTTGGCGTTTACGTATTTACTTTACACACCATCATTAAGCCAAATCAACATAACATAAACCTCCAAATATTTATACCCTTCACCACACTGTGGTACAGGGTATTATGTCTTTGTGCATATGTTTGTAACAGGCAAAAATAATCGAGATAGACCCATGGTATCTTTTGAGAATATTCATAGAATCACTTTCTGAGTCGATTTACGCATGTCCGTCTGTCCATGTTAAATTGTAAACAAAGTACAGGTCGCATTTATGATCCGAATTGGATGAAATTTGGCACAGGTCACTTAATTGGCCCAAAGACGAACCCTATTGAAATTGGAGAAAATCGGTCCACGTTTAGGCATAGCTTGAGCCGTTTTTTAACTGAATTCAAATTTGGTACTTTGCTGATTTGGTACTTTGAGTTATTATTGGGTAAAAAATTATAAATAGGTCCATTTTTTCGGATAGCCTTTTTTCGGTATTTTCGGGTTCTTGGGCTCGTTTTATAACTGAATTCTCTGAAATTTTGTACATTGCGTTCTTATTGGGTACCAAATTACTCCACTAAAAATTATAAATATAGGTCCAGTTTTTCGGGTAGCCCCCTTATAAGGGTAAATTTTGGTATTTTGGGGGTTCTGATCGTATTTTTCGACCGAATTGACTGTAATTTAGTTTTCAGATTTATATATAGCTCATATATATATTTTCGTCCGATTTAATGTAAATGGTGCACCAAAATCCCTATATATCTTTCGATTTGCACGAAATTTGGCACAGCGTAATGAATTATCTCTAGAATGATGTGTGTTAAGTTTCCTGAAAATCGATTCGAGTTTAGATATAGCTCCCATATATATTTTAGTCCGATTTAATGTAAATGGTTCACCAAAGTCCCTTAATATCTTTCGGTTTGCACTAAATTTGGCACAGCGTAATGAATTAGGTCTATATGTGTGTTAAGTTTCTTGAAATCGGTTCAGATTTAGATATAGCTTCTATATCTGACCAAATGAACAATTTAGTATCGGTTGCAGAATGACGTGTTTATGGTTCCAATTTCATTTTACAGGTCCTTTTAAAATGCGACGTCTGTTAGGATTCATCTGTTGAATATACTCAAAGTGGTGAAGGGTATCATATAGTCGGCCCCGTCCGACTTTACTACTTTCCTTACTGTTTTTTTTTTTAATTTGCGGTAAAATATAACGTATCAATCCCTTCCATATCAATCCCGTTTATAATTTCATTTGCAAGCCAATCAAATCATCATTTCAAGTTGTATTCACTCCACACACAATTTTCATTGCCAATCACGAAGTGCCATTGACGGCTATTAAATGCACTCGAAGAGTACTTCGAATCGAATAATTTAGCGATCAGGAAAAAAAGAAAATAACCGTAACTGCATTACCACGATTATAGTGATCAAATTGTGAGGGTTAACGTGGTGGTTAGGATACACGTAATACAGCGGTTAATATATATATGCGATGAAAAATGGAAAATGTGTGTGTATGTGTCTGTAGTAATGACAATTTAATAATCAAAGTGAGTACTTGCAAAGATAAGGAAATTTGTTGTTTTCTTACAATACAATTTTATGGAAATTGCGTGCACATGAGATGGTGAAATGTCACATGTAAATTGTGAAAATATCAAAAATTAAATAAAAAAGGAATCAATAAATAAAGTTTGAAATTTGCCATGGTACTATTATAAAAGTTAACAGCAAATCCCAACTGATTTGATTTCAATGTAATACTAGTGTCAATATGAATTTACGTTTATTATTGGTCTGTTCCCGTACTGCAAGAATCTACTCCTTTTTACTACGATAACGAATTTTCCTTTATGATATCGAAGAAAATAGTAAAATCGAGTAGATTCTTGCAGTACGGCAACAGACCATATGTTTTTAAAAATCACACAACAGGAAAATTTGGAACGCTTACAATTTGAAATTGTTCTTTATTAAATATGCTCCCGTATCAATTTACTCAATCTGCTTGCTGGGAAAGTGTGAGGATGCAAATCTCTCTTCATGGAATAACTCGCAATTCCCTGCATTTGTATATGTGTTACACATAAAATTGGCAATGGTTCAATTATAGGAAAGATGTGGAAGTGATAGAAATATAAATTTGATAGATTTTCATTCATGTTTTTCAAATTTTATTTTGAGGATTCGAAAATATTTCATTTTCAAAATAAATATAATTTGTTCATAATTTGTTTGTTTACATTTTTCTGCCAAATGGCATTGACACTAGTATAACTTACAACAACAAATTTCCATGTGGTTGTTGTATCGTTTGTTGTACAATAACACTTGCTGTTACCTTCTACTATTATACCATGTAAATTTGCTGAAATATACATTTGGTCTGTTCAAGTACTTTTTCAATTATAATGCCAGTAAAAGGGAAACATTCCAAAATCGCTCAGGGAGTACAAAATAATTTTAAAGGTTCCGGAACTCGAATCTAGGAAATATGGCAACATTAGATGGCAATACTTCAAAATCAACATAACGGCCAATCTGAAGTTGGCATTCCTGTTTACCATCTACTTTATTGCTTGAAGAATAAATAAACAAAAATTATTTTTATTCGAACCAAAATATATGTGCACATTAATATCATTACGTTTCCTTGAAACGCATTTTGACTTTTTATCCTCTTCTGATTGGTTTTTTTGCGATTAAAATTTAGACAGCAAGAGAAGACTAAGCTTGAATTCGCCTGCCTGTTACCCTTATGAAAATTTTCGAGTAAGATGTTTTCAAAGAGAACGCCATTTTGTTTTGCGTTCTCTTAAATTTGATTTAATGTTTTACCAGTTTTTTTGGATTCAGGAACATCATTCGAATTTTGAAACAAAATTACTTCAATTGCAATTCAAAACCAGTAAGGAAACCCTTCACCACTTTGTGTATATTGTACCTATGCAATGTGCCAAATTTCATCCACTTCGGATCGTTTTTGTTATATATCTATATCAACATCATTCTAGACTTAATTCAGTACCCTATACCAAAACTCGTGCAAATCGAAAGATACGTAGGGACTTTGGTGCACCAATTACATAAAATCGGACGAAAATATATATGGGAGCTATATCTAAATCAGAACCGATTTTTCCCAACTTCAATAGGTTTCGTCCTTGGGCCAAACAAATGACCTGTGCCAAATTTCATCCACTTCGGATCATAAATGTGATCTGTACTTTGTTTACAGAAAACAAATATAGAAATCCAAAATGGGACATAGCATATAATCGTATCTCAGAAAGTGATTCTATGCATATTCTCAAGTGAACCATGGGTCTATCTCGATTATTTTTGCCTGTTACAAACATATGCACAAAGACATAATACCTAGAGATGGGCAGTGGGTAAATACCCAACGGGTAAATACCCGGTAAATTGGGTAAATACCCGGTAAATTGGGTAAATACCCATTTGTGGGTATTTATTTGGGTATTTACTATATTGAATAGGTAATACAACATCTTACACCCTATTTCCGGGTTTTTTGCTATCAAATCGATATAGAATGGATAGTTTTACGATACTTTAAAGACGTAGGTAAATACCCGAGTTTTTACCCAAAAATTGGGTATAAACTCATTACCTGCGGAACCACCTGACATAGTCGGCCAAAATTTTGCATACATGTTTATAATGTCAAAACAAATATAGAAATCCAAAACCCCTATTTTGAGTATTTACCCAAAACTTGGGTATAAACTCATTAACTGCCGAACCACTTGACATAGGCGGCCAAAATTTTGCATACATGTTTTTCATGTCAAAGCAAACATAGAAATCCAAATGGATAGTTGGTACTCATAGAGAACTCTCTGTGCCAAATTCCAGCCAGGAAATTACCAAAAATCGGGAGGTACGGTTATATGAGGGCTATATGAAAACTTGGATCCAGGGACCCCATTTCCCATACCAGTATTTGTGTTGATATAAAAACCATCTGAGCCAAATTTTGGCCGCCTATGTCAAGTGGTTCGGCAGTTAATGAGTTTATAACCAATTTTTGGGTAAATACTCAAAATAGGGGTACCTTTGTATGGGGGCTACCAGTAAACGTGGACCTACATACATAAATTTTTGCATGGACATTTGGTAACCAAAAAGAACACTCTGTGCCAAAGTACAGCCAATTTGGTTGTAAAATGTGTTTAATAGACAAAAAATACCTTAAATCGGGAGATACGGTAGCTACATTTTTTTCTCATAGCGGTCGAATTCGCTCTAATTTGACACTTTGGGTTCATATTGAACCCACACTAAAAATGATCAATATGGGTCAATTTTTTCGGTTAGCCCACGTATAAAAGTACTCCAAAATTTCGGTATGTTGGGGAGTTTGGGAACGTTTTTCAACAGAACTCACTGTAATTTGGTATTTCTTATTCGAATTTAGTAACAAAGCTCCCTCCTAAAAATTATTAATATTCGCCCCCTTTTGGGGGTAGTCCCCATATAACCTCATTTTTATATAAAAATATTTAAATGATTTGATCCATGTGTAGGGGCTGTTCACATATAGGCGTATTCCAGCATAGTATGGGGGATATTCTGTACTCAAAATTGTCATAATATATAAAGTATGGAGTTCCCTATTTTTATCATTCTCTCTTCGGATATTGAGATATAAAATTAGGACGTCAGATTCGATAATTTAGGAGTAGATCTCACATAATGATACCTGCCGATCTTCAGAATTTTTAATATTTAGTCTGAAGGAAGGTTATGAGATACAAAACTAAAATATTTGGTTTGAAATCTGCCCTTAATTAGGCATAGCCAGTCGTATAATTATAACCCCAAATATTCGCTAAGTCCTACACGATTTAATCAAAATTGGCCCCGCTTTAGGTATAGCCACATATTACTTTGCCCTCTAAATTGCAGTATTTTGAGGATTTTATACACATGTTCCTTTATCGATCCACGTTTAGGGGTTTTAAAATTTCAGAAATTTGTATTTGTTGTACATTATGGTTTTCATCAATCGATTGATAGAATTGTCGATATAAGTCCTCTTTTTGGTATGTTCCTTATATTTCAAATTTCAATTAACTCCCGGTATACCTAGGGTATCCAAAGATCGACCGTCTTAAATTAACGGGGGTTTTTCACGTGTTGAGATTTAAACTGTTTAAACAGTTGTTGAAATAATACTACCACATTATAAATATTATCTTGTCCCTATTAAATTGCTCATAATTTACTAAGTAAAAAACTTTCATTGTTATAACATTTCTTTACTACCATTTATATGCCACTTACATAATTTATCCAGTGGGACTTGTGTTTTATTAACATAAAAACTTGCTTGCAAACTAAAAATATCAACTCCCCCATAAATCATACCGATAACATACATTTCAAATGAATAACCAGGAACAATATTATTCCGCACATATATTACGAACAAAGTCCCACAGGAAGAGAGAGAGAGAGAGAGAGAGAGAGAATGAAATATTCCTTTCCAACTGTAATTATTTTACCTTGACATTCTCCTTGCCATTTTGTATTTGTAGCTGCAGTCAAAACCAATAATCAATATTTGTATGAAATATGACATGACATTAATTCAATTCTTTTAAATTTTGCAAAAGAACAAACTTCTAAAAAAGGGTTATCCAGCCCTTTTTTTTCCAGTTATTAGCAACTGTAAAATAATTGATGAAATAAAATTGTTTTTGGTGTATAGAATTATTTTAATATCGTAATTGCTGGATGTATTTGTTGTTGACGCACAACATTTTTCATTTAAAACACTAAAGAGAAAGATATGAAAACGAAACCTGAGTACAAATACAGACTTAAATTTTGGGAACGGACCATTTTCAAATTCCAAAATTCAAAACATGGCGTTACTGGTAATCATTTTTACTCGGCCAAATGACCATGCAAATGGAAGATGTTAAAAAAATTCTTAAATTTCGAAAAAATATTTTAGTATTTAGATTTCTAGCAAGAGTTGCAAAATTTATGTGATATATTACTAGCCACTACGAAACCAGAATTCCAAGTCACTTTCATAGCAAAATATACCTAGAAGCTACAAAATACATACAATTTTGAGTTAGATCGGCATCAGAGATCAGTATTTTGAGGGTTTTGACAAAACATAGACCTTTATTCTTTACCTATTAAGAACCATGAATGCCAAATAACATCCACTTCTGTGAAAAAATAGACTAAAATCTTGATAATACCGAAAATGTGGCGGATCCATTTATCTTTTGCCGCCCAAAAGTCCGGAATGCCAAATCATTATGTAGATGCTATACATAAAGATTAATAATTTTTGGTAGGAAAATTTGCGAAATAAATCGCTTCCTCGGATTACCCAAAGTGGGTACATATTGAAAACTCTTATTAGGCGGATTTGCTAGACAATGAGAACCCGATATACATATCGTCAGCAAACAAGACGTAAATGCAAAAAGACGTAACTACGATATGCATAACGTTGTTTGTTATAATGGGACTAAAGTATGTAAATCGACTTCAAACAAATATCAACAGGACATCCGTTGGAAACGCCACTACGTTATTCTATGCTCAATTTTGTACGTTATGCAAAATTTCATGTCAATCTGACAAACATGAGGAGTTAGATGCACCATTTACTTAAAATCGGACGAATATATATTTGGAAGCTGTATCCAGCCATATATTGGTTCCTTGGTGCGTCAGTTACTTAAAATCAATCGATAATATGAGCTATATCTAAATCTTAACCGATTTTCACGCAACTCAGCACACATCATTCCAGACTCAATTCAGTACGCTATGTCAAACATCGTGCAAATCGAAAGATATATAAGGACTTTGGTGCACCATTTACATAAAATCGGACGAAACCATTTATGGGAGCTATATCTAGGACTGAACCGATTTTCACGAAACTTGACAGGCATTATTCCAGGCTCAATTCAGTACACTATGCCAAATTTGGTGCAAATCGAAAAATATATAGGGACTTTGGTGCACCTTTTTCATTATATCGGACGAAAATATATATGGGAGCTATATATAAATGGACCGATTTCCACGAATTGGCAGACATCACTCCAGGTTGAATTCAGTACGTCATGCCAAACTTCGTGCAAATCGAAAGGTATATAGGGACTTTGGTGCACCATTTACATTAAATCGGGCGAAACTATATATGGGAGCTATATCTAAATCTATACCGATTTTCATGAAACGTGGCACACATCACTCTAGGCTCAATTCAGCACGTTATGCCAAATTTCGTGCAAATCGAAAGATATATAGGAACTTTGGTGTACCATTTAAATGAAATCGGGCGAAACTATATATGGGAGCTATATCTAAATCTGAACCGATTTTCTCCAAATTTCAATAGGGTTCGTTCTTGGGCAAAATAAGTGAACTGTGCCAAATTTCATCCAAATCGGATTTTAAATGCGACCTGTACTTTGTTAACAAAAATACATGAACGGACATGCATAAATCGACTCAGAAAGTGATTCTATCCATATTCTTAAAAGGAACCATGGGTCTATCTCGATTCCTTTCTGCCTGTTACAAACATATGCACAAACACATAATACCCTGTACCACAGTGTGGTGAAGGGTATAAAAAGGGAGATTTTGGGTTTATTGTTATATGGCGGGTATGCCTAAACGTGGACACATATATCCCGTACCAAAAATCCTTGAGTAATAACAATGTATATTCAAAATGTCAAAGCTCTATCGTGATTCCAACAAATAGACGGACATAATTAAATCGACTTAGAATTTTATTCTGATCAAGATTATATATTCTTTATGGCGTCTTGGGTAAATATTTCGAGGTGTTGCAAAATGATTTTCAAATTTAATATGCATTCCACCTTATTACGCAGGGTACAAAAATGCATTCTGTGTATTGAGTTAGCATCGCATTTCTATGCTCTAGTTATCTTTAGCAACAACATCGTCCATGCAGCAGGATGTAACATGTATAACAATTTTGAATGTTTCATTTGAAAGTGAAAGGAAAGTGTGCATTATTAATATAGAAAGTGATTTGATTCAGATTAGAAAAACATTTTGCGATTATGTCAGGATATGATGTCAACTTTTGTTCCTTTTTATATGCCAACTCTGTCTCCTCCTGTACATATTCTGTAAAGATTTGTTAGGTCATATTTGTATTCAATTTCCTTGTTGCAGAACTTTTTCTTAAAGTACTCCCATTCACAACGAATTTTTGTGTTTCGTTTTGTACCGTGTTGCATATTTTATGTTAAATAACTACACAATTTTTTGTTTGTTTTCAAAATCAATGTTGCATTAACCCTACGGTCAATAACCGGGTACATTTGTACCTTTTTTTAATAAAAATGCTGTAAAATTTTTCATAATGGAGATATTTGGATCAAATTTTGAGGAATCATTCTTGAGGTATTTTCACACATAATCGAAGAAAAAATTATAAATATTTTCCATATATATAATTTTTAAAATTTTTTGAAGTTATTACCTACGTAGATCAATAACCGTGGTACATTTGTACCCATCTAAAGATAGCTCTGTAACTCATTAAAAAATTGGACTAACGTGAGGTTTTTTGTTTTAAATTAGTCTATGCGGATCTGGTCTAGATGTAGGAACTCAAAATTATATATACATTAAAATAATATATATTTAAATCCATGCTTAAATGATAATCTATCTAAAACAATCATAGTAAATTCGTTATAGCATTCGAATGGGTTAAGCTTTTTTAGTTATTTTTTTTTATTGGGATCTTACTTAGGTGTTCCTCAAACCCTCTGCAAATTTTTGTGGCCCTAGACAACGTGGGACCATCAGGGCGACTCGTGGAAGTCAGAAACTACCCTGGTTTTCCCTTGGTATACAGGGACAAAAACAATGATTATTGTGCGTAATTATCAAATTATTTTTCATATTGGGCCTGAAACTTTTTCTATAATCGAATTAGTCTGATTTATTACAATCCTAAATTGGCGTAAATATATAAACTATCATTAAATAACGTTTTAAAGTATTAAATAGTGTTAAAAATGTGCCAATCACAATCTCCAAACTCATAAAATGTGAATAATTGGCAATAATAATTGTTTTAATCCCAAAGGAATACCAGGGTAGTTTCTGACTTCCACGAGTCGCCCTGATGGCCCCATGTTGTCTAGGGCCAACACAATTTGCAGAGGAGTTGAGGAACACCTAAATAAGATACCAATAAAAAAAATAACTAAAAAAGCTTAACCCATTCGAAAGCTATAACGAATTTACTATGATTGTTTTAGATAGATTATCATTTAAGCATGGATTTAAATATATATTATTTTAATGTATATATAATGTTGAGTTCCTACATCTAGACCAGATCCACATAGACTAATTTAAAACAAAAAACCTCACGATAGTCCAATTTTTTAATGAGTTACAGAGCTATCTTTGGATGGGTACAAATGTACCACGGTTATTGATCTACGTATACTTTTTTGGTTATTGACCGTAGGGTTAAATCTTGCATTAAATTTATTTGGAGTTTTAGGTATACTTTACTTCAAGGAATCCTTCTGGGCCAGATGCATTTTTAAATTATTGCTTCTGGATTGTGTGAGGAAATGATGCGAAACATTATTTCTTCCTAATATCAGAATTGTATCCATCCCAAAGTGGCAAATCATGCCACATTTTCCATATACCTCTACAATCAACATATTTATGATTTGTTGTAGAGATAGTGTTAGTACTCAGTTTCTTTGTTGCACAACACTTCTCAACAATGCTTTTCGTTTTCGTCATCCTTTAGCAACATTAAATCTTTTGGCGACATTAGACATTACATGTTGAATAATTTGTTTGAGGTCATGTTTATATGTAGTTTCTTTGTTGAATGACCTTTTTCAGAAATGTTGCTCGGTTTCTAAACATAGAATATGGTAACAATTCCTTTGGCAACATGTGTTCTACAACTACACATTATAAAGTTTCTAAACTCAATGATGTTGCCAGGAATTGTGTAGTAAAAATATCTCAACATGTTTATATCAGAAGACTAATAAAATATGACAAATGAAATAAAAAACTACAAAATACCTTCCCAATATAATTTCCAGGGTCAAATGTTTCATATATATTTCATTGATTGAAATACACAATCTTGCTCTGTTTTTTGAAATCACCTCCATTCATATAAAATCGAAATCAAATCACCTCTTTTTATGAATAAAATCAAAAATACATTGGAAAATTGTCCATACTATTTCCCTATTGTAGTTTGACTTCCAGGACTTCATAAGAAATTTTGAGAATGTCAGTAGTATTGGTTGGTTTATTTGGGATACAATTTGTATTTTGTTTTTGCAAAATAGTCAGATCCGAAACTATAGACTTCCCTGCCTTACCCCTCGGCGAACAATGCCATACATTCCACACAAATAAATAGTTGTTTTTATTTTTTTATAAAAACAACAAACTGGAATTCAGACTGACTATTTTGCAAAAACAAAATATTTTTAGAATGTTTCGTTCAGAAAGTGTATCATTGATAATGTTGCAACACCCTTGTTTGAACATTACAAGATAGTATCAACATTGTTGGGCTTCCCTGAGAAAATGGTATAATGTCCATACTTTCTACTATATTCGTCCTTCCTAATATCAACATAGTATCCATCACATCGCATCAATTGTTGTCGCTTCTTCCTTTGGCGACATTAGATACTCAACATGTTGAATAATTTGATTCTGAGGCCATGTTTATATTCATTTTCTTTGTTGTAGGACTTTTTCCAAAAATGTTGGTCGCTTTCCAAACATAGAATTGTTGCCGTCCTTTGGCAACATTCTGCAAATGTTCGACAGCTACACATAATGATGCCAGGAATTTTGTAGTAAAACATGGCAACATTTATATATATATAAAAAGTATACACCAATTTGCCCGAAAATAATTTGTATCAAGGCGTATTTATAAGGTGGCAAATGCGACTAAATCATATATGTTATTAGAATGAAAATGAAGAGAAACATAAAATAAAAATTTTAACATTGTATGGTTATAATTTAACCTTCAAATCCCCAATATAAATACATATTGATATTCATTATTTTTGCAAACTCCAGTAAAGATTTTTTAGTTCACGAACTGGATACCACAATTTTTGTCTCGTTTTTTTATATATACAAAACAAATGTCATGTGTTTTTGGACTTTTTGCATTATATATCTTGAATTATTAATCATTTTTTAAGTTTCTCATGGGTGTACGAATATACATTTTTTTTGTGAGTACTTATATGAGTATGAGTACTTTTTTATTGAAGCTACATCAAAACATGAACATATTAATACTGATCTATTAAGATTTTCTTAAACTTCTGTTGGAATATTTGGCTAAAAAAATGTCGTAAATGGGATTGTATCGTTATATGGGGGCTATACCAAAAGGTTTGCAAAATTTCAAATTTCAGTTGAGGTAATTATGTAAACTTTACCTTGAAACTAAAAACGACCTACATTAAGTTCGATTTCAATATTTTTATCCTGTTTTAATGGAGAATGTCATAATGTTCAAATGTGTCCCCGATAGGAGGCAGCTTTGAGCAAGGTTTGGGCAGTTTTGAACGGCATTGTTTCTTGTAGTGAATATGACCTATAAATATATACATTTTATATTATATAAAAAATCATATACATTTTATACATCAGAAATGTATTTATTTATTAAAAAATTTCGAGGTTGAACAGTATTGCATTTTGTACCTCTTGCCTCCCATATTAGTATAAAAACCAGTAAGGAAAGTTCAAAAGTCGAACGGGGCCGACTATATGATACCCTTCACCACTATGGGTACATGCAAGACATGTTAATATCTACAATATCCTGTAGATATAGAAATTTCGCATACATCAGTCGGGACCTAATCCAGTACTCTGTGCAAAATTTTGCTTCAATCGGACCAATATTGGGAGTTTAGTGCACAATTTACTTTAAATCGGACGAGTTTCGTCCGATATTATTTACATAATATCGGACGAAACTATATATGGCAGCTATATCTAAATCTGAACCGATTCCAACAAAATTTCACATTCATCAGTCGGAACCTAATCTCGTACGTTGTGCAAAATTTTGCTTTAATCGTACCAATATTGGAAGTTTGGTGCACTATTTACATTAAATCGGACGATACTATATATGGAAGCTATATCTAAATCTGACCCGATTTCAACAAAACTTCGCATTCATTAATCATGACCTAATTTAGTACGCTGTGCAAAATTTTGTCTCAATCGGATAAATATTGGCAGTATGTTGCTCCATTTACATAAAATCGGACAAAACTATATATAGCATATTTAGATATTAATCTGAACTGATTCCAACAAAATTTCTCATACATCAGTCGGGAACTAATTCAGTACTCTGTGCAAAATGTTGCTTTAGTCGGACCACTATTGGGAGTTTGGTGCACTATTTACATTAAATCGGACGAAACTATACATCGGAGCTATATTTAAATCTGAAGCGATTTCAACAAACCTTGGCATATAATAATCTAGACCTAATTCAATACTCTGTGCAAATTTTTGTCTCAATCGGACCACAATTGGGAGTTTGATGCATCAATAAGTTAAAATGAGACGAAAATATATATGGGAGCTATATCTAAATCTGAACCGATTTTCTCCAATAGGGTTCGTCCTTGGGCCATTTAAGTGACCTGTTTGGTTGAAAAACGCGTTCAAGAACCCCAAAATACCGAACATTGGGGGTACCCTTATATGGGGTCTACCCGAAAAACTGGACCTATATTTATTATTTATAGTGGAGAGATTTGCTACCTAATAAGAACTCGACGTACTAAATTACAGTCAATTCGGTCGAAAAATATGATCACAACCCCCAAAATATCAAAAATTTGGGAGTACCGTTATATGGGGACTACCAGAAAAACTGGAACTATATTTATAATTTTTAGTGGAGTAATTTGGTATACAATAAGAACCCAATGTACAAAATTTCAGAGAATTCAGTTATAAAACGAGCCCAAGAACCCCAAAATACCGAAAACTGGGGGTACACTTATATGGGGGCTACCCGAAAAAATGGACCTATATTTATAATTTTTAGTAGGGAGATTTACTACCCAATAAGAACTCAAAGTACCAAATTTAAGCGAATTCGGTCGAAAAATGCGATCAAAACACCCAAAATACCGCAAAATTGGAGGTACCTTTATATGGGAGCTATCCAAAAATATGAACCCATATTTATAAATTGTAGTGGGGAGATTTGCTACCCAATAAGTACCAAATTTCAGCGAATTCAGTTAAAAAACGCGCTAAAGAACCTCAAAATGCCGAAAATTGGGGGGTACCCTTATCTGGGAGCTATGGCTAAACGTGGACCGATTTTCTCCAATTTCAATAGGGTTCGTCCTTGGGCCAATTAAGTGGCCTGTGCCAAATTTCATTCAGATCGGACCATAAATGCGACCTGTACTTTGTTAACAAAAATACATGGACGGACAGACGGACGGACAGACGGACATTCATAAATCGACTCAAAAAGTGATTCTATGCATATTCCCAAAAGGAACCATGGGTCTATCTCGATTATTTTTGCCTGTTACAAACACATGCACAAAGACATTATAACCTGTACCACAGTGTGGTGAAGGGTATAAAAACTTAAAGGAACCTGGCTTCATCTTCAAAAAGTCTAGTTACTATATATTAGGTTGGGGAAAAAGAATTCCTTTTTTTGTTTGTTTAAATGGTTTAAAACTTTTATGGTCGATTTTTAGCTCCTGGGCGATGTTACGGCTACTAACACGCCGGTCAACTTCGATCATTTCTCCGATTTTATTGACATTTTCTACTACCGGCTTACTGTGCGAGTTGCACCTTTCACATCAAAATCTACGAAACCAAAATTGCACATAATTGGTTACAGTATCGGAACCATAAACACCATTCACAATTTTTGCCGCTTGGCTTGCCTTTGTCAAAGAAAACTGTAAAATGTTACCCTTCCAACGAGCATAAATCTGAAATTGTTTAATCGGTACTTTACGAGAAATCAATCAGTACAGCCATCTGCCGTAAAAATAATGGATTTTCCCCCAACCTTATTAAGGGAAATATGTTAGTTATGTTTGAAGTGATTGTTGGAATGCAACAAGAAATTTAACCCATTATTTTACAATGGCACTGCGAAAATATGTTCACTCATCTATATTCGATCGACAACTGAAAAAAAAGTAGCCAAAGTTTTTTAAGGTTCTAGAAAACATGTGCAAAATTGGTTACGGGTCGGAAATATTTTGAACCGAGATTTTATGAGCGCTGTTCGAATATACCCACTCTCCTCTACGTTCCACGTTGTGGTTCGTACCGATTTCAATGATGCACAAACGATATCATTCATTTTGGAAGGTATCAAGTTGAGTTAATTTTAAGCTGTAATCCAGTAGGGACAATAAATGCCAAATTGAAGCCATGTCAGATGGGATATATATACCTCAGCCAAGTTTTTCATAGCATAAAATTGTGTATTAAAAATGATTTTTGCGTATTCAAATAGAATTACAAAATTAATAAAGTCCGAATCGGTTATAACGACCATCAAAGGATATCATATAACTGACATACATTTTTCGGGGTTATAATTACAATATATCCAAACTTTAAAGGGTTTTATGAACGCATAGCTGATTTTGTTATTGCCTCCGAACTGATATAAATAAAAAAGTCTAACGTTCTGTATGTTCTCAGCTTTTTGGTGTCTTTAATGTAAATATTGAAATAAAAAGTTCTAACCACAAACACATCTAACTTTAGATAAGTACTTTTGTACATCAACACTTGCTAAGTAAGCTTTAAAACACATTATATACCAAAGAACCAATACACACGCACACACACACACTCATACTCTATATAAAATATATCCATGTAGTTTCTTATGCAGAGACCATAGATGTAAAAAAAAACAGCCAACACTCAAGTTTAGTGCAAACCAAGAGCTGAGGATTATCCAGCCACAACATGACAACGAAGTTACAACCAACGAGCCATGTGTGGTAAACAGCAAGAAGAACTACAAACAATAAAAATAAGAGGCTAGGCTAATTGTCTGCAAGTATGGCTATGGGGTAACCTACTAATTTTGTACATTTCTCTTAGGGGATGCGATACTTCATATTTTCAGTCTCTACTGTAGAGTCTACAGTGACCATAATTTTTGACGCCCTTTAAATTTCATTCCTAATAAATTTGCGAATAAGTTATCATATAATGAGTACAAGTACCCATTTTCCATACGACGTATATTTTCCAGTGTAGGGTGTATGTACAAGTACTCTGACAAAGTAAATATTTTTGTTCTTTGTTTTTTTTTTTTATTTAAGAACATTTGATGACTCTATGCTGCTTACATGTTCAAGTGTTGTCTTAGTTAACACAAAGAACAAATATGTACATGTGTGTGTGTGTGTGCGTAAGTAATATAAGAACAATGAAAACTTTATTTACCATACCATGTTGCTAACTTGTAAAAGCAAAACAAAATCCTTTGTAGTTTGTACCGGATATGATGGAAAGATAAACCCCATTCTACCAGAATATAAAACATTTAAACAATTTTGTTTTTTTTTTGTTAATATGAAAATGTAATTAATTCGTTTATTTGATTACATCATTTATATAATTTGATATAGTACTTCGAACTGACCATGTTATATACATACATAGATGAAAAATGAAATGACAGAAAATAACAATTAACAATTGGGTACAACAATAGCAGGGATTAGGTATTGGGTTCCTAATTTCGAAATTCAGCAAAACATATATGAGGGAAATAATATCATGCGCACATTACTTTTTTTTAATTATGGGTTGAATATCATTCCTTTTATAACCAGGCAACTGAATTATCAGAATGAAAAAAAATATTTTGTATATTTCACAATGGCAACAATACAATTGCCCAATACTTTTTATAAAATGTGGAAATAGGAAGATATAATTTCATTGTGGCTATACAACTATTTCAATTAAGTTCTAATTCGGTTAAGACCGAAATTTAAAAAAAATTGGACTTTTATTATTATTCCTGGTAGAACAATCATCACACTTCCTTATAGTTAATGTGGACCCACAACCAAAATAAGTGACATCTATTGAAAAGTAGATTGGCCATTCTGAGAATGTTCATGGCGAACTTTATGTTTGAAAAATCCTTTAAAACTTTAAATAACAAGCTTATTTAGAAGGAAAAAAAACGTGAATCCCGTGCCGAATTTTTCATGCCCATCAACACGTGGGGTGCATTCAAAATTCTGGACTATGTTATGTGATAGTAGATTTATTCACCAGGAATCCGATATATCTAATTATAGCCGCTCTAATAAGAAAATTCGGGTGAAAATTTATTAATATCAGTCGTGTTGTCGGGTTATTTGGAATACCATTTGTGTTTTGTTTTTGCAAAATAGTCAGGCTTAATCCCAGTTTGTTGTTTTTATAAAAAAACAACTATTTATTAGTGGGGAATATATGACATTGTCCGCCGAGGGGTAAGGCAGGGAATACTATAGTTTCGGATCTCGCCACAGATCCTCATTCGAAGTTCTTACGTTACCCGCGATACGACCCCAATGAGAAGTTCGTTTCGTTGGCGCCTGACTTCGTGGTCAACAAGGCATTTACAGACAACTACAATACATTTCCCACTGCAATGTGTCGTCACTTTGTGACGAATGCACATAACGTTGTTGATGGTATTGCTAGTTAAAGCAATAAACCAAACAGTATGACCTCGTCTACAACTTCAGTAGAATTGCATTTGATTTCTCAGTTAGGTTTTTACTCGACTTAGGGTAGAAAAACTTCTTTCAGCTAATGCTGTGATTACCGGTATCGTTATTAAGATTTATAAATTATATTTATATTTGAAAACTGATTTTCATCACATAGTTTTCGAAACCTAGCAGCGTCGTTGACTCCTTCTATCGACTCACAGAAATTTACCCATGACTTTTTCTTCGTGCGTTTTATCTCACTCCTGTATTTATTGAAACTAACTCTGTAGGAGTTCCAATCAGTGCCGAGTTTAGACTTATGCGCCCTGTTATACAGTCGTCTGGTCGATTTCCTGAGCTCACCAAGTTCCTTGTGCCACCACACTGGCCGAGATTTCTTCCCAGGATGTGTGAGCGGACAGGATTCTTTATGGCAACCTAAGAGAACCTCCGTTAGATTTTTCACGGCCCCGTTGAGTTCCACAACTGTTCCTAAGTTTGTGTTAAGAGTCAGCTGGGAGTTCGTTAGCTCCGTGAATTTCTCCCAGTTTGTTCTCCTTGGATTCCGATAAGGCTGTTGTCTATCTCCGTCAAAGGAGTACTCGAAGAGAATTTTTAAATGATCCGAGAAGGAACATTCATCAGATACCCTCCAATTCCTGATGTCGGAGTCGTTTAGATTAGAGAGGGTTAAGTCAATGACCTCCTCTCTACCCCTAACTTTAAAAGTCGGATCACTACCCCTATTACATATACGTAAATTATAGGATAAAATGAAATCAAAAAACGGACTCACCTCGTTTGTTTGTGTCCTTGCTACCCCATTGAAAATGGTGAGCATTTGGGTCGCATCCCAAGATAACGTTGCAGGTGCTCGTCATTTCATCGAGCATCTTCCGTACACATGTGCCTGGTGGATCCATCTCCTCAAAGGGCATATAGACTGAGGAGAGCAGGGTGGCCTTCCCCGTCTTCTGCCTAACAGTGCACATGTCACCATTGCTGTGATTAGATAGAAAGATTAAATTTAAGCTCTTCTTGCCTACTATACATGTTCTCACCTTGTCCCCCATGGACGCGGCGAAGATATCAAAGTTGGCATTCCTTAGTCCAGAGACCATATTTTTATAAATATATGGCTCCTGAACTAAGGCAATGTCGACTTCCGAGTTCGTGAGGGACAGGAGTAGTTCGGCGGTTGCGGCCTTGCAATGATGTAGATTGTTCTGCATTATGCGCAGCCTACGCCGCTTCCCCACTCCTACTGAGTTTCGGTGGATGTGTTCAGTCGAAACCGAACCCATCCTGAACCGAAGTTCAGTTTCCCCTCACGCTCCCTGAGATACTTCTCCCCTGATGGGTCAACCGCCACTCTCGCCACCATACCACCATCCTCGTTACAGGGAGTTAGACTGACCACAATCCAACTCGATGTAGTCTGGGGTTTTGCAGCGCCAGCATCTTCAGCAGGAGCTTGTCCACAGAAGGTGGGGGAACCCAGGCCGAAAGGACCCGTCTTGTTGGGATTTCTGCAAGGAATATCGCTGCAAGGTTAGCTCCTTCCCAGAGCGCGCCAAAGCCATTAACGGTTTCCACAAGGAAATCCTTGGATTTCTTGTTTAGACAGTTAATGACTTTGGCACCCTTCTGCATGACGGCACTACCAAACTGTCGGTCCCCTTGGTCTGTCCCACAGACGATAGCCGACCGAAGGGCTCCTTCAAATAGCAACCAATGACTCTCACTGATTCCACCCTGAGGATCAGCTTTGTCTATGATTGCCACAAGAAGGTCTTCTTCGGTGGCTACCTTAGTTGGTCTGTCATACGGCTTACGCTGTCGTTGACTACGAGCCTTGGAGGTCGCCTTTCCAGAGGAGGTTGAAGCCTTCTCCGTACTTGGTCGTTTCTCCGCAGTTTGTTGTCCAACGCAAGCCGCATAAGAGGTAGAAGGATCTACCAGACGAGAAGTCATTGTCTTCTTGGGTGAGGGTTGCGGACCTTCTGTAGAGCGATACGCTTCACAGATTTACTCTGTGGGGCGACATCTGCTCTCCCAGGAGACGATGGTTCCTTTGCTGGCTTCCCCTTCTTCCTGCTTCGACAACTTTTGGGTCCACCCAGAGCTTTTGCCTCACCCTTGTCGTTAGGCGCAGAATCGGGCTTTGAGATAGAGCCCTCAGCAGGTTGATCACCCTTATGGGTGACATTCTGATTTGGGACACTCTCAGTTACCTTTTCCTGTGCATTCTTACAAGGGTTCGGCTTGGAACTGGGCTTCAAATCAGAAGTCGGCTTAGTATGACTTGTACTCGCTAAAATTTATTTAATATTTTCATCCCCATTTACTTAATTCGGATTATATTTGTCTAACGACAGTAGACACAATAAAATAGTTCATTCTCGATTTAAAGTCCTGAGTCCTCTTCATCGCGTCATTGTGGTATTCCGTTTTTTTCGTGGGGGTAAAGCATTCAAGGGTGCGACATAAGCATTTTTGGGACTTGGTGGTTGCCCTTTTCGTACACTCCGTTATTTGAAAATAAGATGTAGACCATAAAAATGTTATTCTTTTTCATTTTTATTTGTGGCTCAAATTCATAGGCAGAGTGTGGACTCCATGTATATTTTCTTAAGTCGTCCACAATGGGGATTCCAAGGTATTGTCCAATGTCAAAAATCTGTTATATTAACTTATATTATTAAAATGCTATGAATTTTACATAATTATCAGAAATATTATATTTTTGTTATTATTAAATGTACCTTGTAATTTAAACTGAAGTTAAGTTATTTTTAGTATTGAATCGCGCTACACAACTCTTTTCATTATCAAGTAATTGCGGAATAAATCCTTTAGCATTTACTTGCCATTGTCATTTTAAATTCATGCTGCCATTGAAACCGACTTCCAATGCAACGACCATAACAAGATCATAATCTACTTGTTTTCTGATGATAAACTATTTTTATGCGGCAAATAATAATAAGTCGCTGTTAAAGTTATGCAACATAAATTCTAACAAGTTCTTTGAAGCCAATTTATTGCTGCACCAGCTCAAGGAAGTGGAAAGTGTTGCTATACTCACTTCATGGTGAACGTGTTGGGGCGTACTTCGTGTTTTCCTTGCTGGTAAGGATCTTCTGAGACAAATTATATTATAAGCTAACAACGGGTAACAACATCATCGAAAGGGTAAATTGAGATCGGTTAGAGATTTATTCGATTTAGTCGAAGAAAATTGAAGCTAATTTTAATGTAGCAGAGATTGGATTAGGTGGCAGGATAGTAACTGCATAAGGATAACATGATTTTACTTTAACAAAAGAGTAGCATAGGAATTATGTATGTAGTGACAATATTTAGTTGTTTGTAGTTAAAGTACATTGACTGAAATTTGAAATTTTGTCGCAATCGGATTATAAGGTGGAGTGTTATGCTTAATCAGAATAAAATTCGATGACGATTTACGCATGTGCGTCTGTCTGGTGAAAGCACGGTAGAGATCTCAATATTTAAGATAAAGCTTTGAAATTTCGCACAGAAATTGCTAGTATTGCAACTGGGATATATCGGTCGATATATCGCTGTGCAAATATTCAGAGGAAAGGTTCCGTTTCATTTTCAGTGTTTTTACGATTTCATTCGAATTTTCTATTTTGATTTTTTGTTTTCTTCTTCTTCATGTTCATGTTCTGCGTGATTAGAATATATATATATATATATATATATAAGAGTTGCGTTATAATTGACTGACTGATCATCAACGCCCAGACGAAACGGCTAAAGCTGGAAACTTGAAATTTGGCATGTAGGTTGGGTTTTTTGCAAATTCGTACTAAAAAGTGCTAAAAGGTACGGTTATATGTAGAACTCTGAAATTTTGTATGCACCTTTGCCTACAATAAGCGAAGTGGTATGTGTTAAAAAATTTTGGAATTTAGTACTAACAGCCTGTTTTTGTAAAATTCCAAAGGAACGAATTCGAGTGACTTACGACCAAACCTTTATTTATGTTTATAAAGGTTTTCCGATTCAAAACAAAAATAAATGACATATTTTTCAAAACCAAGGAGTTTGGACGTAAGTCACTCGAATTCGTTCGTTTGGAATTTTACAAAAACAGGCTCAAGGTATATTAAGAAGGTAACCGTATCAAACCAGCTGATGGTAACATTATAAGTCATAACAATTTGTTGTTGTTTTTTTTTTTTTTCAAACCCATTTCCAAACAAAAATTTAAAAATTGAAATATATTTGAAAATAAAGAATAAAAAAAGGATAAAAAGGCATAGCGGTAGGCTATGGAGATGGTATTTCATTAAGAAGTCCATGGAATCAAATACAAGACCTTGGAATCGAAAAGAAGATTTGGTTCGATAGGACCTTTTTGTCCTCTTTATACATTGTTTTCAAAAATTTCATGTGAGGGCATGACAAAACTGCATAAATAATAGCTTAAATCTTGTTATCTCTCACTACATTCGATGTCACCAACATTATCACATTTAAGCGCAATTTCTATGTATCTTTCTATCAAAAATCAGATATTTACACAACTTATTTTAAAAATGATCAATTTTTAAAAATAAACAAATATTTTTCTTTTTTCAAAATGCTTAATTCTGATTGGTTGAATTTAATTTGCTTCGAGTTTTTTATGTCACGGCGAAATTAGTATTATTCGCCTGGTAAACAATTTTGACATATCATGTTCCCAATTCGCCGATGCGGCTACCTTATGTATCTACCTTGAACAGGCTGTAAGAGGTATTAAAATGTACCAAAAATTATATTTTAATGGAATCGGTAGAGATACATATCTGAAATTTGGTATGCAGCTTAAGCTATTACAAATAGAATGAGATGCAAAAATATTTTTTTTTGGAAATTAGTACTAAAAGGTACTAAAACTACATTACCGGAACGATTTGAAGTAGAACATTGAAATTTTGTATGTAGCCTTTTCAATAATAAGAGAAGGGGTATGTGTGGATAATTTTTGGAAATTAGTACTAAGAGGTACTAAAAAGTGCTAAATATTAAATTACAAAGTAACAAGTAGGAATATATATATATATATGAAACTTGTTATGTAGCTTAAGCTGTTACAAATAGAATGTTGTACAAAAAAATGGAAATTAGTGCTAAAATGTACTAAAAAGTCATAAATATTGTATTACAATAGAACCCATAGATATAGAAATATGAAAATTCTTATATAGCTTTAACTATTACAAATAGAATGTTATGCATATTTTTTTTTGGAAATTAGTAACAAAGCGGTGATAATATTTTCTAAATACAATGAAACCGGTAGAAATAGGTGTCGGAAACGAGATAGACACATGGTTGCTTTTGAGAATGTGCATAGAATCACGTTCTGAGTCGATTTACGCATGTCCGTCTGTCCGTGTAGATTTCACTATTACAAAGACAATGCTATGTGTTAATATAATGAAAACGGTATAGATTGAAATTTGAAACTTAGTATGTACTTAACAATTTCAAATAGTATGATATGCATACATATTTTTGCAAATTAGTACTAAACATTGTACCCCAGTGAAATATAAACATGCTAAATATTTGTACTAAGAGTGGGGAACTTTTGTATTTTAAAAGGCATGGAAACTACAAAATATTGTACATGGGTATTGAACAATTAGAAGTGGTAGAATTTGGATTTAGTGTATGTGGCTTCTAAAACAAATGTATAATTACTCTCAATGCCAACATGTTAATTGGAAAGAAATTGGCATTGCCTAATCTATATTTAAAGAGTCTATATATAATTGCGTTATAAGCGGAATACTCGACTAAGGTTTGTAAACTGTACTTCTATAAAGTACTAAATTCTATAAAGTACTAAATATTTTGTACGGTAGAACGAATAAGAATAGGAACCTGTTTTTTACCTATGACAACCTGTTTTACTATGACAAACAAACATTTCTATATAAATATGTTCTAACACATTCTATACTGAGGTGCAGATAGAATTTGTTCACCTACCGAACACCACAAGTACTAAATTATTGTCACTTTTAAGGCGAGAAAGTTGGTCACTTTTAGAAAATATAAGAATTAGTAAGGCGTGCTCGATTTATTAGGATTCAAACAACAAAGCTTCTTAAACCTATGTTCGAAAGAAATGTTAACTAAGATATGAAATTTTCTTAAAAAAATATTATATAGGGCCACATTATTCATTTATACAGTATATTTCGGTTAATTGACCCCACGGTTAATTGGTTTAATTAAACCCGCTTAATTGAACCACATGATGGGGCAACAAAATATTGCATACGAAAACACATGTAAATTTCCTCGGATAATTAATACCTGTTAATTTTCCCGTTTAATGGGCTCAAAACTCATGTCATCGAAAATAAATTTGCTGTTATTTTTCACCGGTTAATTGCATTATTATTGAAAAAATCTGTCATTTTTATAGGCCAGTGGTTCCTTTGAGAATATGCATAGAATCACTTCCTGAGTCGATTTATGCATGTCTGTCCGTCTGTTGATGTTAAACTGTAAACAAAGTACAGGTCGTATTTATAATCCGATTTAGATCATATTTGGCATATGTCACTTATTCGGCCCAAAGACAAACCCTATTGAAATTGAGAAAAATCGGTTCCAATTTAGATATAGCACCAAAGCCCCTATATATCTTTCGATTTGCACGTAATTTGGAATAGCGTACTGAATTGAGTCTAGAATGATGTGTGCTAAGTTTCGTGAAAATCTGTTCAGATTTAGATATAGCCTCCTTATATATTTTCCATATTTAGTCTAAAATGATTTGTGCTAAGTTTCGCGAAAATCTTTGACAATAATATTAGAAATTAATTTCGCACAATAATGCGTGACTTTTTCCTCGGGTTATAGAACAAAAAATTGTGCAAATTTTGATGTGCAATCAACCGAAAAATATTGTAGTACATACGGTGAACTGTCGATAATGTGAACATCAAAAACAGTGAACTCTCAATAATGAAAACTAATTAATGTTCGGCTAGTAAATATTTTCGAATTTGTTCACATTTTCGATTCGACCAGGTTTTTTACCGCTAATTCCCTGACTTTTCAATACTTTTACTTAAAAATGCATAAATCCATGTTAAATTTAATTGTGTAGTTAAATTAATTTTTAACATTGGTTAGGCTTCTTGTTCGTATCAACACTTGTTTAATATATTGTTTAATTGCATATAACGATTTTACAGTATAGGAAGTTACTTGTACTTCGTCCAAGTAAAAGGTAAATTTTCATCGAATTTGATGAAAATTTACCTATGATTTTATAGGCCACAAAAGCGTATTTTCAAGACCCGTTGTATGGGAGTTATACCAAATTTTAGTCCGATCTATCTAGTTTTTAGTCAGATGTAAAATGACAATTCAGATGTCAGATTATCTATATCAATTGTTTGTCACTTGCTCTTTATGCCAATATTGTACAATATTACATTCATCATTTTTGGTCGCTGTTTATATGAACACGTGACATAGCTCTCATTTAAAAGTTCTCCCAATTTGCGGTATATTAGTGGATTTAAAAAAATGGGGAGGTTTAAGAGTGGCCCATCTGAGGGAACATTTAAGTTTATTAGTGATTACGATCTAATGAGTAAAAATTCGGAAGAGTTAAGGGCTAAACAGAATGTACGCGTTTGAGCGTTTTTTGTTATCGCGTTAACGCACACAAAAAGTTAAAATATATTTAACTCCGAAGTGCAGCGCACATCAACTTCGAGCGTTTGTGTTATCGTTCCCTTGTGGTTGTTGTATTTTCGATAACACATAACGCAACGCATGGCTCAACACGAGCATTCTGCTTAGCCTTTATGCTTCAATGAACAAATTTCTGATTATATCCTTCACCACAGTGTTGTACAAGGTATTATGTCTTTGTGCATATGGTTTTAATAGGCAAAAGGAAACCAGATAGACACATGGTTCCTTTTGAGAATATACATAGAATCACGTTCTGAGTCGATTTACGTATGGTCTCTCCGTCCATGTATTTTTCTGAACAAAATACATGTCGCATTTATGATCCGATTTGGATGCAATTTGGCATAGGTACTTATTTGGCCTAAGGACGAACCCTATTGAAATTGGGAAAAATCGGTTCAGATTTAGATCTAGCTCCCGTTTATATTTTCGTCCGATTTAAGGTAATTGGTGTACCAAAGTCCCTTAATATCTTTCGGTTTGCACGAAATTTGGCACAGCGCAATGAATTAGGTCTAAAATGATGTGTGTTAAGTTTCCTGAAATCGGTTCAGATTTAGATATAGCTTCTATATCTAACCAAATGAAAAATTTAGTATCGGTTTCAGAATGTCATGTTTATGGATCCAATTTCATTTTACAGTTCCTTTAAAAATGCGACGTCTGTTAGGATTCATCTGTTGAATATACCCAAAGTGGTGAAGGGTATCATAAAGTCGGCCCCGTCCGACTTTACTACTTTCCTTACTGGTTTAGTTACAGATTTTTGTCAAACATTCTCTCCAACATTAACCAACAAATTTACAAATCCACTTAAATTCAGTCATTTAATTTACTTGTTGCATCGTGATACACATTACAGAATGCTGGTCATTTGTATCCTGTCAAATAAATACCTAGCAATGGATTCAGCCAATACAAAAAAAATAGAACAAATGTAGCAAATCACGGGTAGGTGCATTAATAACATGGTGAGTGGTCAACATGAACATGACAATCGTATGTCCTCCATTTGATAACATTTCGAAGCGAATGTACATAAATAAAATATGTAGATGTGTGTGTGTTGTTGTTGTGAGTGTTCTGTAAGAGTAGTAGCTAAGGGTTAACGTGCATTGCATTAAATCGGGAGTGGAAAGGACACATTTGTTTTCAAAATCAAAATAGAAAAAATTGCTAATTTTATGGAAACCCTATTAAAGTGTGTCGGTGTGTGTTCGTAACTTCCAAATTTTGTAAATCAAGTCAGTTTTTTTAATAGTTCAATTTGATGTTAATTTCATTGCTCAAAACATGCAAGAAACAAATCAGCCAAAACTATTCTATTATATTGGCAGATAAGCAATGATAAGCAATGCATAACCGAAATCGATTTCAAAATAATGACAAAGTTCGAAATTTGTGACCGACATAAAACATGCACAGCATTGGGACAGATACTAACTTTCTCTTCTGTTACATTAAAAGTATGAAATGTCCATGTTCATCGTTTTCTAATTTCACAACAAATTCACACAGTAAAATTATATTTCAATTTAATACTTTTTCCATTAATATCCCAATAATATTTCCAATATTAACACACATACACAAATATACAGATTTTGCAATATTTCGTATTTAAAAATTATTGTTGTTGTTATTATTATTATTCATGCATACGTTTTAAAAGAGCAGTGCCACAAAAAAAACCATGTCTGATTTATGGCCATTTTCAAAGGCCATCATCAACAACAACATTTAATTTATTTCAATTATGAATGGATCTGATAAAATTAAATGTATACCCGACAGACTATACGTACACAGCAGTATCCACCTATCTACCCCCTCTATCTCCTCCTGGTATAACTTGATTTCTGGTTGTTGTTGTTGTTCAGATGCGCTGCATATCGGACATTAAATCAAAAACTGAAAATGAATAGGCCAGAGAGCTTTATGACATGGCCGTAATCATTTTGTGGCTGTCCAAAAACCTCTATAATTCAAAATGACAGCATTTATTTGTTGAAATTTGGTTTCGAAAAAGGATGTTATCAAATAATGATTTAATAATTCTGTTTAAAATGTTAACATTGTTGACATACAAGACACATTATTCAAATTGCGATTATTACAAACGGTGTGGGAGTGAAATACTCGTATCGATATGTATAACAAAATGTGTGTGCATTGAATAAATACGATTTTTATTTGTTTGATTTCTTGTCATCGTCGGGATTATTTGGGTGTTTAAATTAAGTTTAAAACATTAATACATTTGAATACTTTAATTTTTTTATTTGTAAAATAAACGAAATGGACTAAACTTTAATAACACTGTGCGAGAAGAATTTATAGAGTGAAAAAAAAAATCTTATTGGGAATAAAAGACCTTAGTGAGTCAAAGTTCGGAGATATGGCGTGACAATTTTTTTTCCTGCCGACCCTTTTATACTTGAAGAGATAGCTTCATATCTTGATTTGTAACTATTGTGAGTATGGATGGCATATTATACAATATCTGAATATGTGGACCTCTTTCTCTGTCTATCCAGAGTTATCCATTATGGGACTGGAATTCGATATCTGTCAACAGACTTGTTAAACCATTTTTCTCTTCCGTTGAAAAGCTGACATTGGCAAAATAGATCAAAATCTACTACAATAATCTCGTGGGAGTTTATCAGTCTCCTAGGATAGGACCAAAACTGGCTATGGGTTGTTCCCTAAACAAAAAAACAGTATGAAAAGAATGAACATGGATAAAGTTACGGTGCAGAGTCTAAATAAGTCAGTACCGGCGCAGAGTGGGTTGAGCGGTAGGCAAAGTGGCGATTTATTACTTCATTTCATTAATTTTAACAGTGTTATTAATTTCATAATCATCATTTACTTCACAACCATTATAAAATTAATTTACTTAATAATAATCATTTACTTCATAATCATCATACAATTCGTTAAAATAATCTTCATCTTCGTCACCATTATCATTTTCCTTTTGGGTAAGGAGAAGTAAGTGCAAAGCAGTCAGAGGCATTTTCTGTATTTTCTTTTCACACATCTTCCTATTGCTCGAAATAAATGGCTCCGAACTTTAAAGAAATCTATTAAAGACGTCTTCTATTGTATTTTCCCGACTGAATTTACTGGAAATGTGCTCCCAATAGTTTTTGAAGTCCTTATTTCTGGCTTCCTGAGATTCTTCATTTAGCTGAGTTATTTTACAAATTCTTTAATAAGTAAAAAAATGCACCAAAACGGCAAAAAGTTTTTCTGGAATTTATAAGCTTAAACATCATATTTTAAGAAAATATAAGCAGTTTTACTCGCATGACGTGTCCAACGCAGTCTTCTTCAAGATTGGGAAGGCAATGATTGGTGACGAGGATGCCATAAAGAGTACTGAAATAGGAAAGTGGCAACGTTTATCTAGCATCAGTCTACCCTCCGCTCGACTCGCCGATACCGCTACCAACGGCGGATTTGCTACTAATTGGTAGTAACGCTAACTTACACCACATTACGTGGTGTAGTACTAATACTAAAAAGAGAAGCCATGCCCTCTTAGATTTCAATAATACTGGCCCTTCTGCATAGGAGCCGTTGGCTCTAAATGGGATTTTAATCCAAAGATGATACACTAGATCTATAAGTGCGTTATTAGACCAATCTAGAGTTGGGCAATCTAGTTCACTTAGCGGATCGATCTTTCTCGTTCCTTTTTTAAAAGGGAACTAGTTCCTTAATGTAGTTCCTTTGCTCCACATAGTTCCTTTACTCCTTACAGTTCCTTTGCTCTATATAGTTCCGACTCCTACATAGTTCCCTTGAACCTCTCTCTTTCATCGTTCTTCTTGTTTTTTTTTTCATTTTTTCCATATAGTTCCTTTGCTCCATATAGTTCCTTTGATCCATATAGTACCTTTGCTCCATATAATTCTTTTACTCCATACAGTTCCTTTGCTCCAAATAGTTTCTTTGCTCCATATAGTTCCGACTCCTACATAGTTCCCTTGAACCTCTCTCATTCATCGTTATTTTTGTTTTTTTTTTTTTAATTTTTCCATATAGTTCCTTTGATCCATGTAGTACCTTTGCTCCATATAATTCTTTTACTCCATACAGTTCCTTTGCTCCAAATAGTTCCTTTGCTCCATATAGTTCCGACTCCTACATAGTTCTTTTAAATCCCTCTTTCATCGTTCTTATATAGTTCCTTTGCTCCATATAGTTCTTTGCTTCATATAGTTCCTTTGCTCCATATAGTTCCTTTACTCAATCCAGTTCCTTTGATATTTATAGTTCCTTCGTTCTTTATAGTTCATTTGCTCCATATAGTTCCTTTGCTCCATATAGTTCCTTTACTCAATACAGTTCCTTTGCTCTTCATAGTTCCTTTGCTCCATATAGTCCCTTTACTCAATGCAGTTCCTTAGCTCTTCATAGTTCCTTCGCTCTTTATAGTTCATTTGCTCCATATAGTTCCTTTGATCTTTATAGTTCCTTTGCTCCAAATAGTTCCTTTGCTCCATATAGTTCCGACTCCTAGATAGTTCTTTTGAATCCCTCTTTCATCGTTCTTTTTTTCGTTTTTTTCATATATAGTTCCTTTGATCCATATAGTTATTTGCTTCATATAGTTTCTTTGCTCCATATAGTTCCTTTACTCAATGCAGTTCCTTTGCTCGAGAAAAAAGGAAAATGCAAAAGAACGAGATCAGAAAAAGGAACTATATTAATTATAGAGCTGGCACTAGTTCCGATCGTTCTTTTCTCGCAATAGTTCCAATGAACTAGTTCGTTCCGGAACTACCCAACTCTAGACCAATCCTAACATTATAAAATAAGAGTAGACACAACATGTGAAACAATCAAACATAGGTCCTTTGAGATAAATTCGAATTTAATTAACAAAGACACGAACCGATATTTTAACATAGTGCTAACATAGGTTTAACAGTGCTCTAACAGAGCTCTGATATCGTTAACATTACTACAAAATAATGATTTTTTTCGTGAAATTATTAATTTTATATATTAATTAAACTAAATAAAGACATTATGATGGATATTTTCATCTATTTAAGTTTCAAAAAGTTTGGCGAAAAATAATTACTGCCAATAACGCAACTAGATGAACAAGTCCAATATCCATTAAGTCTTCCGGGATAATTCTGCCGGGTCAATATTGGTATCTATGGAAAGCTTATGAAGTGTACTACTCATTAACATTGCAAAAATGATGCCAAGTTCCGGCCGTTTCAGACAATTATTGAAGAAATCCTTTGAAAAGGATATTTCCAGTGAAGGATATGATTTCCAAGTCAATTCTGCCGGGTCAATATTGGTATCTATGGAAAGCTTATGAAGTGTACTACTCATTAGCATTAAAAAATGGATACCAAGTTGCAGCCGTTGCCGCCGTATTTGACAATTACTGAAGAAATCCTTTGAAAAGGATATTTCCAGTGGATTTTATATATTTATATATTTTTCAAATGAACTCATGTAACAATAAGAAGGATATTTTTCCAAGCCATTAGGAATTTGTTAGAATTTATATTTTCAAGAATGAAAAAATATACCAATTGAGGATGACAGAACTTTGATACTAACCAAAGATTATGGTATTTAACACATTTCTAAAAATAAAGTACATTTACTTGTAATTCAGTACACTTCCTATTTGACGAAAATACAAAGACGACATTAAAAGCAAATAATGTTCATAATAGTAAGACACTCTTTGGAATGTTAAACCAAAATATATTTGAATACAGGAACTGAATTCATACAATATTTTTAATTCGACTATTTTTTTTAATATTAGAAAAACTTTATACCGGGTTTTGTACCCGAACTTTTAGATTCAAAAACAAACCGCTTAGCACGCACAACTGCTGGATGTTCCAAAGATAAGAGTCAACATTCTTATTATGCAATGCTTTGCGTGCATTACTCCTCTCACAATGCAATAGGACCGCCTTCTCAAGAGTAAAATTCAAAAGGAGAGTTCCAATTTTTTTTGAATTAGAAAAGAACACACTTTTGCGAATCATATATCTGTCGTTATTAGCGTTATATCAACAATATGGTAAAAAGTATATAAATGTTACAAAACATCAAATTTCAATCTGTGTTATTTAAATTGAAGTTTGTTGCAGTAGCAGGTATTTCGTTACAAATAGTCATTGAGTGAAGTTGTGCATTAAGTGTGTAAGTTCTCGTGTTAGACATGTGCATTAAGTGTGTAAGATTTCGTTTTAGAATTTTAAACTAAAATGGTTAAACAATATTCACAGTGTTCTCGCGACAATGATTCTGTACAGACGTGTAGCACGGAGAACCGCATCGACTTATTTTCACAACTTAAACGCATTTTTAAGTAGTTTTTTTTTCAAAAACATCAAAATATCCGAAACAATAACTCATATGAACTACACGGGCGCATGTGCCCAAATATCTAACAACAACAATGTGATAACAACTTCCGACTTCAAAAGAAGGCGCGACTGCGACTCAAAGAGTTTGAAAAACATGTGCATGAAAGCAAACAAAAAATAGGTCATTGCATTCAAATAGTGCATCAACAAGTAATGAGCAAAGCACAATTAACAACAACACAAACCAACAACAAGTTAATAACAATCAGTCTCAACAAGTGAACAACAACCAGAGGCCTGCGCCGATCGGCTCACAGCCGGCTGAGCCGAGCCGCCGATAAAATTCAAAAGCCGCCGCCGCCGAAATTTTGTTTGGCTTCAATCGGCTTAAATACAGCCGCCGTTTTATGTTCGTTATAACAAAAAAGTGTGCAAAAAATCTGTTTTTAAAATTAATATAATTATTTAATTGATAACGACATAAATGAGTATGAAAAAATATTGAGGAGCAAAAGTCAAATTAAAGAAAAAAGTACAATTGCTTTAACAAAAAAAAGTCCTCAGGAGGATCAGTGGTTTGGGACCATTTTGGTCAATTGGTAATTGGAAACAAACCTGTTCTTACAAAGTTCCAACTTTGCAAAGTTTGCTTCGAGGAGACTCCCATGCGACTAAGGGTGAGTAAATGTTATTTCTTGGAAATGATAAAGTAATTGGGAACCGTTGGTTTAGGAGAATTACCAATTAGATTAGATTTCCTACATTTCAAATAGGATATTTTTCTAAATCAAGACAAAATCATTTCAGATTCGGCACTTCCACTTCTACTACAAACCTTTGCAATCATTTAAGAAGTGCTCACGGTATTGATGTAAAATCAAAAAATATGGAAGCTTCAACAGCGAAAAAAAAAATTAACAAAATCAGACACCGAAAAATTTGCTAACGCACGTCTGCTTGTACAGATGTGCTGCAGAGATTTAAGACCATTTAATATAGTAGAGCAACCAGGATTTATTGATTATATAAAAGCCATAAAACCAAGCCTAACTTTACCATCAGCTACTACATTAAGTCGGTCGCCTTGAGGATGTGTACAGAACATACAAAACTACAAAAACGAAATTTTTAACAACTCAAAGTCCAGCAAACATTTCATTAGTCCTTGACATGTGAACAGACTCCTACAAGAGACGAAGTTTTCGAATTTTATTCTGCCACAATTTTGAAACAAAATGCATATCATTGAAAACTGAAATTTTTCCCTATCCTCATAATAAACAAACCATTTGCTGTAATATTTATGAAACATTAAAAAGTTTCGATCTAGAAAAAAAGAGATTGTAGTTGTAAGTGATGGAGGAAGCAACATTGTGGCCGCCCTAAAACTGGCAAAAATGAACCGGTTGCCGTGTACGGTACATTCATTACATCGATTTATAGTCCACGACGTTTTAAACAACAACGACTTTTCCGTTTTTTCAAATATGGTTAGTAAATTGAAAAGGATTTACAAGTGCCTGAATTACAATACTGAAAATATTATAAAAATACAAAATGCTTTTGAAAAAGAGGCACTTGTAAACCTTTTAAGAGAAGCTACGGAAATGTATGACGTAATGGAAGCAGAGCAACAATTTCCAATCGAAATCGATGACGAAGATGAAACACTTTTCCGAGCACAATCTTTAGGCACATTAAAAAATTCTAACGATACCCGGTGGAATACACTGTGTACTATGTTAAGAAGCTTTCACAAAAACCCCAAGGTTGTCAACATAGCACTTTTGGACATGGGGAAGTCTGAATTACTTTTAAATGAAATGGAGAAAAGGCTAATGGAGGATTTTTTTTAAATTTCTGGAGGTCTTCGAGGAATCAACGAAATATCTTCAGGGTCGTAAGTACCCCACAATCAACACCAATATTGTATTCTATGAAAAAATAAGTGACAGCATAGAAGAAAATTTGGAATCTGCGACGTTTGAAGAAACGAAAATTTATACGTTTGCTAAAGCAAATTTTCAAACAGATTTAAAATTCGCAAGATTCACTTGGTAGCGGCTCTACTAGATCCCATACAAAAAAAATTGGAAGAGACTGGAGAAGTGGTTGAAAAAGGTACCAGTCCACAAAGAAATGTCCCTATACGAGATATTAAATAATGATGATATACATGGAGGAATGTCAAAAACTAATCTTATTTTAAAGAAAATTTAGAAAATTTCCTTTGAAAACACTTATGACGATATACCAAAAACACCAAAGATATAAAAAACCTAATTTACATTTATAATTTTTAGAAATTAGATGTAGGAAACATGCGGAGCAAAAATTATATAAATCCCTTAGAAAAGGAAATAAATAATTATTTTGCTTCATTGCATGATGAGGAATGTGAAGCATTTACTTGGTGGCAAAAAAATGAAAACGTAAGGTATATATACATAAATCAAACTACTTAACATGTTAATAGTACACTTTTTTCTTTTTGTAGGAATTTCCCAATGTGGCAAAATTGGCCTCATCAATTTTATACATTCCATCCACTAGCGCATCATCCGAGGAAACGTTTTCAAGTGCTGGGACATTAGTCACAGCGAAAAGATCAAATTTAAGCCCTTTAACAATAAACAGGGTTTTGTTCATTCATGATAACTATGAACTTTTTAATAGCTTTATATAAAACAAGAGAGATATAAAATGTTATTTACAAATCCTTAATTAAAAAATGAATTTATTTTTAACTATGAGTACAATTTTTTCTATAAAAAATATGAAATATTTAATTTTTTTCAAATACGTATTTATATATTTATTAATTTTTATCAATCAAACTGATGTGATATAATATGATATGAATCCTCCATTAAAAAATTATTTTTTAACTATGTGTAAAAATTTTTATAGAAAATAAATGAAATATTTTAATATTTATATGAAATACCTATTTTATGTATATATTTATTTTTATTATTAAAATTGATGTGATATAATATGAATTTGTATTTATTTTTGATTTTCAAAAACGAAACAATGTTATGCCTTGACATCGGCTCACAGTCGGCTTTAAGCCGCCGCCGACAAATTTTCTCGGCGCAGGTCTCTGAGTGCCACCTATAAATATTGTTGACATTGAAACAAACCCTTTGATAGAATTTCTTGAAAATGGCTTAAAAATTAAAAAAAAAATTAAAGTAAAAGAGTTCCGAAATAAAAAGTCATTATTTTTGAATTCACTCGACGACTTTTAAGAGTGAAAGCTTATCTAGAAAAAACAATAGCTAAGTTTTTTGCTTTTACGCCAAAAACGATCAAAACTAAAACATATCTAATGAAAGGACTTGATAATAGCATTGAGATCAATGAGATATATAAAGAACTGTGTTCATGTCAGAATGATGAATTAAAATTTGTAAAAGTAAGCAAATTCATAACCAAATCATCAAAAACGAACTACGAAAATACACCAAAATTGCCTAACTATTTGGTACAAATATCACTCTTTCATCGCTTTGTCACATTGCATGATGTCAAACGGAGAGAAATGTTTCAATGTAGGAATTGCCAAGGATTCTTCCATAGTACATCAAATTGCTACTTACCACCTAAATGCGTAAAATGCAGTAGCGAACGTGAAAGAGGAAATGCTCTACAAATAATGTCCCGTCCGAAGAAAGAGGCAAGTTGTATTGCGTGCAATAAATATGGTCACCCTGCGTCTTATAAAAGTTGCGAAAAATATATGTAACTTCTAAGTTTTTGAATTAAGAAACAGAAATTAGCAGTTAATAAAACAGCCAATATTAATTCATTTATAAACCCTGGAACAGGAATGTTAGTTGTAACATATCCGACAATGTTAACAATTTCCTTAATAATACATTAATGCAAGAATTGAAAAATATGATATTAAATTTAAATTATTTGCAATGCAATATATTTTGTTTCTGGAATATATCTTGAGACCACAATTGAGGGTTTTATTTATTTTAGGATATAAAAAAATTTTTGTTTTTCTATATGAATTTCCAAAAAAGTGTTATATGATAGATACTAATTGCTTTTGGCACACCTGTGATTTTTTGGTACGATATGAGTGATTTTTTGGTACGATATCTCGTAATAAAATTTGTGCAAAATTAATGTGATTGTTGCGTGTTAATGTTATGATGCTTCTTATTGCTTATTTAAGTCAAATTTAAATTGCTGTACATAATAAGTAAAATACAGAACATATTTTCAATGTTTTGCAACATATATCTAAAAAGCCTCATATATACAGTGGTAGTCACATAATTAACCCTACGGTAAATAATCGGGTTCCATTGTACCTTTTTGTAAAAAATTGAACTTTGAGAAATATTTGTTTGAAAACGGCTGTAATTATATATATATATATAGTTCTCCGATATAACTGTATCCCAAATTTTCGGTATTTCGAGGATTACGAAGTGACTGTAATTTGGAGCACCAGAATCTACGGTATTATTTGTTAAGCGTGCTAAAATAACCAGATAAAATCGATACATGATGATTTTATATTCAAGAAACAAAAGACATTGCCAGATTTGGAATCAACTCGCCAACTTAAGGAAAAAAAGGAAAATTAAATTTACCTTTTAAATTTATTGATCGGTCATAATATCTTCTATTCAATATAATTACTAAAATTGTTTTGTTCATAAATTTATAAACTTAATGTTAATTTTTCTTTAGGATTCCCAATTAACAACTTTTGAAGAAACTTTCGATAAAACATTACAATACACAGTCAAGTTTAAAATGCAAAATATATATGAAGAAACGATGTTTATTTTACAAATACATCAAGAAAAGGAAATCAATCTAAAATGTTGAGACCGTTGATAGTAATCAAATTACACAACCAAATTCTGAGGAAAATGAAAATACGAACATTATGAATTAAAATTTCAAAAACTATAGCTCAATTGAAACCAACATACAGCTTCAAGACTTTGAGAATGACAACATAAACCTTACAGAAGTAAATTCAATAACTAATTTTGAAAAAACAAATGAATATTAAAATGACAAAAATTGTTCATCACTTATATCAGTTATAGATAGTACAAAATCATTTAATGAAAACATTAATTTGTGTTTCACAAAATGTTATGACTATCAAAACAATGATGTAATTGACATTACATTGTTGGAACAGTATGCTCTAATAAGAAGAAAAATTAAAATTCATAGTGAACCGAACAAGTTGGTTTGATTTGTACAGTCCTCTCCAAAAAGCCGTATAATAAAATTAATTAAAGACAATAATATTATTTCATTTTCGGAGGAAGAATAGTTATTTTTTAAAAGCATAAAAACCAAAGACCCCTTTCCAATAAAAAAGTTTCAAGACATAATACGAATTAAATATACAGTTGTTAATGTTTGTCAACTGAACTACACATCTAATAGGTTCAATAAAGATAGATCAATTTTAACATAATATGCTCAATGCAAATTTTTGGACTATGGATGTGCAAGTTCAAATTTATAATTTATTTAAAAACTACAACAATGTTTGCAAACATATTATACACATCTTGTGAAATAACTCATCCCAGACAAAACAAAATGTTACCAAATACGAGCTATTCGTAGAGATGTAGCAAAAATAGAGCTACGCAATCAAAAACCAACAGATTGGCTGAATAAACAACTTATTTTAAGGTCGAAACATATAAAAACCGCTGGCAACGACCAAGACATTCCCACAGTAAATGTCGCTAAAAATATAAAACATGAAGAAATGAGATCACTGGATAGGTACAAGGATGTACATATTTATTTATGTAAAATGTATAATGATAAAAATTGGCAACAGATCATTTATAAAATTTCAATTCCACAAGAGTTGTATTTAATATCTGATCCCCCTCTTCAAATATTGCACATAAAAACAATTGTATTTTAAATATGTGCCAAAGCAAAACGTGTTTTTTCTTTATTCGTTCGTTGTAAGAGTATACAAAAAAAAGGAACTCTGCTCCCTGTATCTGAAGCATTTCTTAGCAGTCATTATGCAAATAATGTATCAGCCTTTATCCTAAGCCTGGATATATTCTGTGCTGAAAAAGGCATTCATTGGTCTATATCCAAAAGGATTTGTGTAAATTGGAGCACGGTTCTGATTAATGGAATTTTAAAATCAATAAATAACTGCAATATGGAAACATATTTGAAATGTTGTCAAATAGTCATAATTCAGATTTGCTGTGCGCATTTCATAAGAATGTGCGAAAATGATGTAAAGTTATTTTATACTGACAAGCAGTCATAATTCAGATTTGCTGTGCGCATTTCATAACAATGCGCTAAAAGGATGTAAAATTAGTTTATTCTGATAAGCAAATAGCTAGTTTTATAAAACAACAAATGTGGAGATCTTTAAATATTTTCAAATATGAATCCTTTTTTAATATGGGTGAAGCATTTGTTTGTCATTTTAAAAAATCCTACGAGAACGGAAAATGTGTAGAACTCATTTATCTTCCTAAAGGAATTCAAAAGCGAAGATATATTGACTGAACATTTAGACGAATTAAAAGCAAATATAAAGGACGCAAACGAAGAAAATTCAGAGTTGGATGATTATTCATTGTCCAATTTTATATATAACATCCCGTTTTTTTAAAGATACATCTGATATATATAATGATTAGGGTTTGGGATCGGGAAATCCCTTCCCGGTATTATTTTCCGGGAAATAAATATTTATTAAACTTCTTGGTTAAATCTATTTTAACTTTTTACGTACATTAACGCGGTATTAAAAAACGCGTAACGCGATCATTGTGTGGTGCCCTTTATTTATTTTTACATTTTGTGCACCACACGAACGATCTGCCTTGGCTTCAAAAACAAAATTGAGATGCATTGCCTCTGCCACCACAAATAACCATTAAGCGCCGAAGTTGTCGACTTAACTGGCACTGGTATTTACATTGTTTCATTCGTTTGAAAATGCCAAAAAAGCACCAAAAGAAAAACAATTGGAATCTAAAAATAAGGTTACAATGTCTGATGTATGGCACCATTTTAATAAAAACAACGATTCGGCAGAGTGTAAAATTTGCAAAAAAGTTCTTGAAAAAAAAAACAAAAGAACGATGAAAGAGAGAGGGATTCAAAAGAACTATGTGGAGCAAAGGAACTATATTAAGGAACCAGTTCCTTTTTAAAAAATGAACGAGAAAGATCGATCCGCAAAATGAACTAGATTTCCCAACTAATTCCGAAACTGGTACATGTAGATGGCTTGTCAATACGAGTAATAACAAGAAGTTCATTTATTCGTGGGGCCTTTGCTCAAAAAGGCATGAAGTTACCAAAAAATGAAACCGACGTGAAAACCCAAATATTGAAATACCATAATAAATTCAATCGGAAATTTCAAAAAATGGCCGGTTTACTGTCATGTTGGACGAGTGGACCAGTATATCACAAAGAAGATACTTGTATGTTTGTATAAGTGGAAAGTAGACATTTCATAACTTGGGCCTGATTTATATAACTGGCTGGTGTAATGCCTCAGAAATTAGAAAAATGATAGAAGAAAAACTGCAGGAATATGGATTATGTTTTGAAAACCACATTGTAGAAACTGTTTCCGATGGGCCGAACGTCCGAAAGTCCTATAGAAGGGTTCTTTTGCTGGAATCATGCCATCATGCCGCCAGTGAAACTGAACCATGTAGTGACGAATGTGATTATTATGAAATAAATGCTAAGGATATAACATGTTTACATTTTTCATGTTTGTTAAATATAATTTCGCAATTTTAGATATCTTTAGAGATGCTGTGGATCACACTAGAAAAATTGTCAATGTATTTAAAAGAAGTTCTGTGAAGAAAAAACTTTATGGAAGGAATATAATGTGCCCATAATTGAGACCTTGGTAAACATTTTATATCCAATTAAAGAAGCGGTAGAACCCTTAAGTAGGCGCGGCACAAATTTAATTATTGCTGATGCTGTTTTCGAGACATTGTACGATCAACTAAATTCCATCGATCATGCAAATTCACAAAAACTACTGCAAACAATAAAAGCTAGAATCAGTGACCGACGTGACTCCAAAATGATATCATTATTGAAGTTCTTAAGAGACCCAGCTAGTTTGGAAAAAAACAGATGTGCAAAAAATGTAGTAAAGGTGTATGCCGAATATATTTATGGTCGGTTGTTCAATGAAGAGGAATCTGGTGGGTCATCTAGTAGTGATGAAAATATACCAAAGGCGGGCAATGTTAATAATTTTTCAGTTAAATTAAAAGAGGAAATTGCTGCTGCAAAATCAACCCCTTTGAAAACAAAACCTTATCACAAAGGCTTTTTTAGAAAGGAAATAGCTTTGTATGAATTGTGTAGAAGTAGAACTGAAAAAGTTAAATATTTATATAGTGCCTTATTATCCATAAAACCAACTTCTGTCGAATGTGAAAGAATATTTTCACTTGCTGGAAACATGTGCACCAAAATAAGAAACAGAATGTCGAGCGACCTGTTAAATGCACTGGTAGTTTTAAAGTCATATTGTTTAAAATCAAATTAAAATTTTCTCATGCTACTGTGTACAACTAGTTTTTAATGCAATGTGAAAATTTTGAATTTCCGATTTCCCGGGAATGAAAATAAGTCGGGAATTCCCAAACCTAATAATGATATACATATTGTCCAATCGTTCAATACTGAATTAAAAAATTAATGTTTCGGAACCATATGCTAAGTATATTTAAAAAAAAAAATATTTCCCATTTATAACGCTGTGGTCAAATGTCATGGGATTTTTTGTGGACAAACAGCATACTCGTGTCTACAAAACCGCAGTGGAGTCGTATTTAACACAAACAAAAACGTGAATTTTAATTTAAAAAAATATATATACGACCCATTGAATATGTTATTGGCAATATATTAAAGCCAAATTGAAAGAAGTAGAAGAAATAATAGACGATATTGAGGACGTTTGTATTGAACCTATGGAAGAACCAATAAAAATGGAAGCGGACCAGTGGGGGAAGTTCCAGAAAAATTGAGACAAAAGAGGCAATAATAAAAATGACAATTTCAAACTTATCCGTAGTTCCTGGAAATATTGCTAAACAGAGATACATTCTCTTCAGATTTAAAAACATACTATTGCAATTAAATCAAACTCAGATTTATCATAATTGTCATAATTTTTCAACAGCCTCTTGGCCCACTTACATAAGATTGGATGCGAGGAAAAAAACTGGTGTAGAGCATGTGGAGAAGACAGCGAATCCTTAGAACATTTCCTCGTGCAATTTGACACCATTAGCCTTTCTTATGGGGTTACCTGAAATATTTAAAAAACTAATTTCGTCAAATTATGGCTGAGATATCGCATAAAATGTGTGAAAAATTGCTCCAAAATTACTTCAAAAGAATCAAGACTTGCCACTTTTCGCTTGGGGTTATTTTAATGACCTGTACTAGCAATTAAAATAATTTTGGATTTGGACTATCATCGTTCATTGGTGTTACTGCTTCAAGGGTTGAAGGGAAGTATCTGCTCACAGTCCACAATTACATTTTTAATCGATCGGATTTTAATTCTAAAACTTTAAAAATACAATATTAAATTTTAGGTAAAAAAATATTTTTCTCCCCAAAAAAGTTGTGAAGTTATATTCTTATCACCATAATCTATAATCGCCAAAAATCTATAACCACTAAACAAAACTAATTGTATATTTATTTTGCAATTGAAAATATTCTGATATTATAGTTTATTATAAATATTCAATGGTATATCACAATCTTTTAATCTCCAAGGATAACTTTAGAATTTATTTGCCGAACGTTTTTTTTTTTTATTTTCTGTAAATAGTAAAAAGTTTCTTATCTAAGCATCTACTGTTGGTAGAGGATAATGATGGCAACATATATTTGCTGTGCTCTCCAAAAAAATTTTCATATACATTTTGTTTATTTGATGTTTTCAGCTATCATCATTTTTATTTATTTGTAGAGATTTTCAACATTTATTTATTGACTATGGATTTACTTTTCAAAGTACATCGGTTTTAGATGGACTACAATTGTATGTGATTTTACAGATTTATTGATTTCATTTTTTGTAACGATTTACAGCATTTTTTTTTTTTTTTTGACTGACTATTGTGAATTTCAAATATTGGATTCTAGTTATGGATGTTTTTATATGTAATGGAAAAATTATAAAAAATATCACAACAATTTTTAGTGGCAATATTTTATTTAATTTTGAAAAAATTAATTTTTAAAATTCCTTCTCCACATGACCCCACAAAAAATATTCCCATTCCGCAATAATACTTACTTACTGTGAAACTTTTACAAAATATCATTGACAAATGTCACTACAAAAAAGTTTTCCCACTAATTTTCAAATAATTTATCACTTCACAGTCAAAGTGAAATAACAAAAGCAACAAAAAATGGAAAAGAAACGGAAACAAACTTTTTGCAAAATTCGTGAACAAGTCATCTGTTAAAATGTCATTTAAGTGCACACCTCTCCAGACGGAATGCAAATGCAAACGAAGATGAAAATGGAAATAGAAGACGGATGGAAAACGTACTGCTTTACGATCTACAATGGAAACCTGAAACGGTAAATAGAGTGCCATGAAAACTGTCAGACGTCTCTTTTGCAGTTATTATGCAAATGCGATTTTTTTTCTAAGTTTTAACTAAAAGTTATTATAAAATTATTTGAAGTTTAAATTAAACTTGACCATTTGTTCCAAATAAGCAAGTTTGTCTGTGTGTTCATGAATTCTATTCAAATTTCTTGGAAGACAATAGACGGATGTTTACGTCTCCTGTTTTGCAATTAGTAATTAATGGCCGCTCACTGCATTTGACATTAACGGTAAGTTTGTAGCAGTGATATTTATGATGGAGGGCTTATTAAAATACAGTGGCTAACATCAGCAAAAGATGAAAAATTTTAAATAATATATGCAACAATAAATATTTTTCATGCAGTTTGAAGTCCGCCAACAAATCTCAGTTATGGTCAAATTTCGGAGTTGTAGCCTTAAGTTTGACCACATCCATTGATGATAAGATTTCCAATTGGTACGCAATGTTCAAAACACCGTGCAATACAAAAAATAATTATCGGAAAATTAAAAACCTAAAATGTCGTGGCAATATTTCCATTTCCAAGACATTTGAAAATACATGTATAGCTTTGATAAAATCATATGTTGTTGTAACCTCCTTATTTTTAATTGGCACGGATATAGTTGATAAGGTTCTTGCATTGCTGTTCTGATATCTGGGCCCATGTTTCTTGAACTATATCCCATAGTTCAGCTTTTATTGTTGGTTTGACATTGGCCACACATCGTTTTACATCTGCCAACAAATTTTCTATGGAATTAAGATCCGGTGACTGCGCAGGCCGTGGTATTACGGGTTTGCTGGTATGTTTAGGTCCATTATCCTGTTAAAATTTCCTTTCAATTACTCTATAGTATGAAAAACAGTCCCAAACCATTATACTCAACCCTGCAGGCTTTACAGTTTTGGCTGATATTCTATGTTTGGGGGAATTCGAACATACTGTGTGGAGCCAATTCCGCCATATAAAATAATTTTGCTTCATCTCTCTTTTATATGTTATGCCACTTTACTAGTGGCCAGCCTATATGAGATTTTGCAAAACTCAACTTAGCCTTGGCAAAAAGAGGACCTTTGTAGGACTTGTGGTATTCAATCAACCTCCGGCGTACAGTCACATAATTGACTTGTAAATTTAAATTAGTTTTTATCAGAGGTTGCCGAAGGGTTCACCCTACTGTACCGCACTAGGCATCTATCTCCCAAATTTCTAGTGCTACGTCTACGGCCACGTTGTTCAAACTTTTTCTTATCTGCTATTGCATTGAATATCCTTGTAGCACTGTATCCAATGATTTTTAAAATTTTTTCGTACCTTTTTCTTCATTTCTCAGCTTCATTATCGATCCTCTTTTCGCAGCCGTGCAAGGTTTCCCTCTTCCCACTAAAAATGAATACCATTAAGTAAATTAATGGAAATTAAATGAAATGTCAAACGACAATAAAGTGCTTCTTTATAAGACGCTTACTCTTGCTTATTTTTTTTTTCTCTTTATTTATTTGTTTTATTAGCATTCACTTCGACGACTACTATTTTAATAAACAGTTAAAGAAAGCTCCTTGGATTTTAATGAGGCTTGCCCCACGCTGGGCGCCAGTGAAGAAACTCGTAAAAAACAAGATTTACAATAATGTTGGTTACTCCTTGTTTAGGAACTACTTCCAGCTTATGATCTAGTCCAGCGATTTTATTGAAATTTGAGCTTAGATACTACTTATGAGAAGCAAGATCCTCGTCTAGGAAAATAAATAACGTAGTAGATTCAGATATGTAGTTTTTAGTATACGCCTGCTCCCCCTAGAACAGAACTGCAAACGATATCTTACATGGTGTTTCTGCAAAATACCATATTTCGGAACTGCATAATCTTCCAATAGCAGCTGCAACCCGTTTACTGCGTCGGCGCCTGAGATGTCTTTATATACTGTTATGGATGTCACAAATTCTTCATCTGAGGCGGCATCTCTCTACCCCCGAAAACGCAAGTACAATGCAAAACGAACCCGTCCGGCTGTTGTTCCGAATTGCCTGGATCAGTTGTTTGAATTGGCTTTCAGTAAATTGCGTCATCTCTTCTTCTTCGCCGGACACGTACTCTTCGCTATCTTCTTTGGTATTTTCCTTTTTCAATCTTTGTGTTGTTGTTCGTGGCCACTTCGTTGGGTGTCTATAACGCAGGCCGTCTGACTTGTTGGTGTTGTCCTCGGCTTTTACTTATAGGTCGTAGTTCATGGCCACTGAGTTGGGCGCCAATAAAGAAAGCTCCTTGGATTTTAATGAGGCTTGCCCCACGTTGGACGCCCGTGAAGAAACTCGAAACAACAAGATTTACAATAATGTTGGCTACTCCTTGTTTAGGAACTACTTCCAGCTTATGATCTAGTCCATCAACTTGGGCAATCGTGGGTAATGATCTTAATCCTTCAGTGTTCGCTAAACGAATTAGAGTCGGGGAGTCCAGAACTCGGAGTGAAGCGATTTTATTGAAATTTGATTGAGCTTAGATACTACTTATGAGAAGCAAGATCCTCGTCTAGTATTGGTTGTGAAATAATGTAGTAGATTCAGAGATGTAGTTTTTAGTACTATTTACAAAATATGTACATAGTTAACCGTTAATTTCAAGTATTTAAATAAGAGTTGCATTTAAATGATTAATAAAATGTATGCGTTTATACTATAGCAAATAATATTTGAATAAAACAGAGTTGATCCGCTTCACAGTACATTTTTCATTAATTTCTCTACACTAGAGAAATTCAAGAAAGCGACAACAAATCCCTCGGGACTTATACGCTTTCTTGATCTCTAGATTCTATTCTTCAAAATTTGTATAAATATGTATAAATACGTTAACCCTCGGTCGACCAGATATGGTTGACAACTCTTTTAAAACAGGTCTATAGCAAGTCAAATCAAATTTCACTATAAGTCCCAGAAGTAACCCTAAAAAATTGAAAACTATTTTATTAATTTATGGAGGGTATATTAATTTTGTCAAATATATATATTCTTGATCAGGGTAAAATTCTAAGACGATCTAGCCATGTCCGTCCGTCCGTCTGTCCGTCCGTCCGTCTGTCCGTCCGTCCGTCTGTTGTAATCACGCTATCTTCTGAAGGAATTGAGATAGGGTGCCCTCGGGACTTATACGCTTTCTTGATCTCTAGATTCTATTCTTCAAAATTTGTATAAATATGTATAAATACGTTAACCCTCGGTCGACTCTCTGTAGGAGTCTTTTCGGTGCCATATTCCAGATATGGTTGACAACTCTTTTAAAACAGGTCTATAGCAAGTCAAAATATTCTAAAAAAACATGTTTGGATTCAAATTTCACTATAAGTCCCAGAATAGAATGTAACCCTAAAAAATTGAAAACTCATTTTAGGGTTAAAACAGATCTTCTTCCGAGTTTGTACCATTTTTTTTTCTTTTTAGAAGGATGGAATAAAGGTCAAATTCTCCATCAAATCTTAGTATAAGTCACTGAACAACAACAACAATTTAGAACAATAAAATTAGCAATTTTTTCATAGAATTTTCCCAGTAATTTGTTCAGCACGCTGTATGATACTGTATTATATTATATTTAAATTCAGTAGTTTTTTTAGAAGTTTACAGTATAAAATTACCAATATTGGCAACAAATTCGTTGTTGACTTCAGTAAGTGTTAATAAAAACCTTGCAGAAATGTTTCAAAAACTTCAAAATGACTGCTGGGTTGGGGTTGTTTAACACGTTTAACAATTTAGTATTTTCGGTTCGCATTGCGTTTTTGTAAATTTTTGTACAATATTTTTTGATGAGTTTTCAATAATTTCTGGAAAAGTGGACAGAAAAGACACCTTCAGAGAGTCGACTTAGAGTTACGTATTAGACAAAAATATTCCTCTCATTTATATCAATTTTCGCCGTCGAATGAACAATGAGCTATACTCTGACATCGACATAGGCAGACGTATCGAGCTGCAGCGACTACGTTGACTAGCCCATGTTGTGAGAATGGATGAAGATGCCTCAGCTCAAAAGACGTATAAAAGCGAGCCAAGTGATGGTTCACGCAGAAGGGGAAGGCCACGACTCCGACGAAAAGATCAAGTAGAAGACAACTTCTCGGAAAATGGTCTATAAAATTGGATGAGATGCGCACAAGTCCGAGGAGCTTGAAAATATTTTTTAAGCTCGGATTGTGCAACCGTTCTGTCAAAAATCAGCTATGTAAGTAAGTAAGGTGTGAGATCATTATATGGGACCTGCACCTTAAGATTGACAAATATATATATAGTTTATACTCGACTTGCATATTCCCGCTACTTCGGTGGCGAATGTGGGAAATATTTAAACATGTCTTATCAAATTATTTTGTTTTCACCGAAAACTGCATATGTCAGAGGAACAAATTAACCTACGTACCAATATCAACCATAATAAAAATTTGAGGAGCATTTAGTATCAAATTTTTGTGATACAAGCTATATAGATTCACCAAGCTTAATACCATTTAGCACATATTAATTTAAATTTGCATAAATACCCAATGCAGATCACATTTCCCGAATCTAAATTGTATCAAATTTAGTACACATAAGTATGCATTTCTAAAACTTCCTGTATACCCCAAAACTACTTCATCGTAATTCCAAACTTCCAGCTCTATCGGTTCACCTTAATTCAAATTGTATTCAATTTAGTACACGTAAGTACAAATTGACATTACTACCTATATCATACAACCTCATAGAAATTTCCAAAACTTTCTACGCCTCAACAGCGATCCCAACAGAAATCCAGCTTCATTGGTTCACACAAAGTCAACTACCTACACACCTAAATTCTATAATGCAGCAGAAATTTTATTTCTAAATTTCAGTATTCCAACTCTAAAAGTTCACCCAAATCCAAATTTTATTGAATATAGAACTTTTCGTACACATTTATTGAATATAGAGCTTTTCGTACACATTAGTACAAACATCCAAAACTACGTACGTTAATTTCAAATTTCAGGATTCCAACCCTATCCGTTCTCCAAATTAAAATTGTACGGATTTTCAAAACTTCCTACATACTCCAATCCTACACACACAAACAGCGATCCTAACTCCAAATTTCAGAAATCCAGCTCCATTGGTTCAGCCAAATTTTTAATTTTAACGAATTTAGTATCATTTAGAACACATAACTACACCTTTCGGAAACTACCTATTATTATATAATGCTGTAGTAATTTTATTTTCAAATTTCAGTGTTCCAGCTCTATCGGTACTTTTCGTACATATAAGTACCAAATATCCAAAATTACCTACATATCCCAATCGTACACTCCGACGATAATGTTAATTTCAAATTTCAGGATTCCAACTTCATCCGTTCCTCCAAATACAAATCACCTCCTTATATCGATCGATCCTACTTTTCAACCTTGTTTCGCATTCCAAATTTCAGGTTTTTATCTCTATCCGTTTACATGATACGAAATTGTATCAAATTTAGTACAGTTTAGTACTTTTCGGATAGTTCGATTTTCCAAAAAATCTTTGATAAATCTATTATACAATCCATCAGTAATACAAAATTCAGAGTTCCAGCTCTATCCGTTCGCACAAATACAATTGGTACCATATTAAGTACTTTTCGTGTCGATCTAGTACAAATTTCCAAAAAAAAACTTCACCCTGATTTCAAGATTCTAGCTTCAAATCATCAAACTGCCGAAAATTTGAGGTATCGTAATATGGGGTCTACATAAGCACATGGACAGATATGTCGCCAAGGAGTAGAAGCAATGTCTGTGAAATTTTCAAAACTCTGTCTTAAATATTGCATATCCCTAACGTGATACCACCAACACCTTTACCAGCCAATAACTATTCTTTAAATCATCCTTTAGTTAGAAACGTTAATAAACTTCTCGCAAAATGATTTCCCTTTAACAATGAAGACAAGTTATTTTTCTCCATATAACTAAAGAATTTTCAATATCTTCGTTAACCTAACAGTTGGTCTCATATAACCATGCTGCTGTGTTTACAGTTGCCTGTGATTCCCTGCCAACGTTTTTAGTTAAACCCGAGCAAGCATTCCTTAAACTGTCATTGCTTTGTCGTTCCGGACATACCCTAGGAAAGCTATCCGCCTTAAAATGTCACCACTATTTCAAATTTTATTACATGAGCTTATGGCTGTGTAAGTGTTGTTGCCACCTTAGGTAGTGTGAGCCACACACTTGCCACCATCCTGCCTATCCATACCTGTGCTCCTTTTGTGTTGTTGTTGCTGCTGCTTTGCTTTACATTGTATTTCAATATAAATCCATTCTCTTCTTATTTTGCAGAATGGTTTCTAAACTTTTTCAGGTGCTATTCATTGGGAAACTGTGCAATAAGCCGGAACATGTTTACACACACGCACACAAACACACCTATGGAGTAAGTCATGTATAGTTTGGTTTTCTTGCAGCTTTAAAAAGTAAATTGAGGTTTCGTGCTCCATTAGGTGCTCACAATTTCTTGTGTGGACCAGCAAGAAAAAAGTAGTAGCACTTGATTGAGCCGTTAAAGATATTTGGTAACCTTGTTAGTTGCAATTTACACATTGATAGTTTGGTAGACGGAGTTTATTTTCTTTTTTCTATATTCTTAGTGAAATGTGAATTTTGATAACTTTGTTGTAATAACAGTTTTTAATAATAAAAAATTAAAAAAAGGCTAGTAAATATTAATATTCAAGTTGATACCAATTGATTTCTGACTAGTACGAGGTTTGTTAGAAATTAATTTTAGGACCACATGCGCAAACTTTTAAAGAAAATGTTTAGATAATTGGGTCTCTGGATGTGCAGACTACAGCTAACAGGTCATCTTGTTCTTCGAGCAAGCCGAGTCATTTCATACGGTTCAAGAATTCATTGGCAGATGATGGCAAAGCCGGTAAAAGTAACAACAAGTCATAAAAACAGTCCAGAAGAGTATAATATACATCGTAAGCTTATTAAGTGAAAAATGCGGTACCTTCGGCTTGGCAAGATTTTGGATATCCTGCACCATAGGAGCTCTCCGATGTAATCAAAACTGGGTGGGATGTTTAGATAGGAACATTAACTCATTTAGCGTCACCGTCCTTTTAAAATAACACCAACATTTTGTTGTTGTTGTTGTTGTCTATTGTTCCATTCTCCCCTAGTTTCACGTTAAAATTTTATTCAAAAATATTTGTTATTAATAACATATTCAAGTATAAAAAAGGAAAAAAATATGTGGGGTTATCTGCTTTAAACATGAACCTATGTAAGCAATGTTTTTCCTCTGATATAGACTATACTGGTTACCCGAAATACTAAATAGTAGTAGTATGATGGCAAATTTCCCAAAGTTTACACCATATTTTATTGGAACTTATTTTCAATGAAGTTTCTCACCCCAAAGAACTGTATCATACTGTCGCATCTTATACTCTAATGGACGGGATTATGGTATAGTGCAAATCACTATGAAGTTTCTCTAACGTTTAATGGGAATTTTTTCTCAATACTGCAAAAATCTAAAACCCTCAAAATACTAATATTTATGTGGCCATACCAAAAAAGGGGACCAATATTGAATACCTCTGGTTGGAAATACCGAAAGTCGGGAGGTATCATTATATGGGGGGTGATGCCTAAATGTAAACCCTTATAACTCGTTTTCGAACAGAGCCATTTGGTTTTGTATCTCGATACCATTCTCAGGCTTAACATTTAAAATACGAAAATTGGGATGAATCATTATAAAGTACTATGCCTAAATGCCTCATTTTCCAAACTGACCTCTCAGTGTTATATCTTGATACCCTCTAAAGGTAATATGATAACAACGGACGGAAATGACTAAATGTTCATAGAATACCATAGAGTCTAAACGCAACCAGAGTCAGCGACGGTCGTTTATCGTGTGTTTTATATTGGCAACGAATCCCGACGGCTGACGTTTGCGTCTAGCGTCTTGACGCTAGAATAGAAATTATTCATTTTTACTCAGCGTCATACTAAAATTGTCTCTCTTGCTCTCAATTGAGTTGCCATATTTTAGGTGAAAATCAGCAGTGCTACCAACATTTCAATGGAAACTTATATCAAAACATATGACAGTGCTGTTAAAAAAAAAAAAACAAATATTTTCAAAGATTGTTGTCTTTTTCAACGAATTAATGATCAAATGGAAGAACAGTTGATCGAGGAAATAAAAAATACGACATTTTGTATAATATGGAATCTACTGAATAAATTGAATTTGGATTGAACAACGTATAATATTTTGTCAAAATATATAAGAGTCTAAACGCAACCAGAGAGTCACGAGTCAGCGTCATACTTTTACGCCGGCGTGAAAATCAAACGAAAGAGTTGGCGGCTAGCGTCACAAAATGTCAATTATTTGTTTTCATTTTGTGACAGAATATCATACGTTGTGCAAACCAAATTCAATTTATTATTTAATAATGTCAAGGAACTTGGGGAAAATTATTGGAGCAATAGCAATAGCTTGTTCGGCTTATTGCTATTATAAAGAAGCTCAGAGGAGTGTGGGTGCGTCCTGTAAATTTATCACGAGATGAGCAGGGATTTTACAATACGTGTTTAAAACAAATCCAGTCAATGGATGAGGAACATTTCTTCAATGCCACACGGATGAGTGTAGCAAAATACAAATTGCTTCTTAACTTACTTAAAGAGAGGCTGCAGAGACACTCTCAAAGAAAATCAATTTCCCCGGAGGTTCGTTTGTCATTGACACTATTGTATGTAATCGTTTTTTTATGAGAATCTCATAATAATTACATTCGAATATTTACCAGCTTTTTAGCACATGGATGTAGCTTCCAATATTTGGCTTGGTCGCACAAATTGGGATTGACCACTGTCAGAAGTATTATCTACCAGACATGTGAATCGATTTGGGAAGAGTTACACTTGATATATGTAGTTCCACCAAACACTTACGAATGGAAACAGATTGCTAACAGTTTTTATGTTGAAACAGGTATGCCCCATTGTTTAGGGGCAATAGATGGGAAGCACATTAATATAGTGTCTCCTCAACGAAGCGGTTCATTGTTCTTCAATTATAAAAAAACATTTAGCATCGTTCTTATGGCTGCATGTGATGCTAGGTATGCGATAACATTTCTCGACGTAGGGGCTTTCGGCAGTCAAAGTGACGGAGGAGTGTTGGCTATAGTTGTGTTACACAATTTTTTGATTTTTCATAATGATATAAAATATTATAGCAGTGCCGATGATGGATCCCAAGGAAATGAAATGCTTTCTTACAGACCCAATCCGATTAACCGATCTACTTCCTTCGTGTTTAACCTAAGGAATACTTTGAAAAACTTTTTATTTACCAGTGTATTAAAAAAGTTGTTGTCCTTTAAGTGCTTTTTTATTTTTATTATATAATAAGTATTAAAAAAAAACTAGAACAAATTGAATTCATCTTATCTTAAGCCTAATAATAATAAATAAAAAAATTAAATTATATCTACACTTATTTCTTGTTTCTATAATATTTTATTTCCGTCCTCACGAAACACCAGATTTTATCTTCAAATTCTTCTTTATCATCCGGAGATAAGTTTAACTTCTCAATCGTTTTCCCCAGAGATTCAAACATTAGGCAAGTGCTACTCTTTTCTGTAGAATTGTCTGCACTTGCTGCCAAAGCTGACTTTGCTGCTTCCAAGACTTCGCAGATTCCATTTTCCACTACGTCATTTCGAAGCCTGCTTAGTGCTCGTAGTATTGGAGGACGTAGTGTCGAAGGTGCCGGCGAAGAATCTTCGTCCAGGATTACTATATCCTCCGGTTCAGTCCCACCATCGTTTGTGAGATTGCCAATAGTTCTAATCGTACAAAATTCATTGTTTAAGGTATATAACATAAAATACGTAAAATTAATAGCTTACCTTCTAGAGCTCTTGATGTTCTCCAGGAATTGCATTTGAACTGTGAATTTCCATGGACGTTCGAAGCTAGCTTCACTGCCGGATCTTACAATTTCCCTCTGTTTTTTCTTCCTATACGTGTCCCGTAAATTCTTCCATCTTGATTTGCAATTTTCGACTAAAGTAAGCAAAAAGCTATAGGATTCATTGAAAAATACAAACATTTAATTATTTACCTCTTATATTGAGAGTTTCTGCAATGCTCTCTAAAATTTCTTCCTTTTTGATTGTATTTTTGTAATCAGGAGATTCCAAGTTATACAAAATTTCGTATTTTTTTATTTCCTCGATCAATTTTTCTTCCATTTTACTATTAATTCGTTAAAAAACGTCCACAATCTTTGAAAATATTTGTTCTTTTAACAGCACTGCCATATGTTTTGATATTAATTTGCACTGAAATGTTGGTAGCGCTGCTGATTTTTACCTAAAATATGGCAACTCAATTGAGAGCAAGAGAGAAAATTTTGAGTATGACGCTGAGCAAAAATGAATAAAATCTATTCTAGCGTCATGACGCTAGACGCGAACGTCAGCCGTCGCGATTTCCCGCCATACTCAATATTTCTCGCTTGCTCTCAATTGAGTTGCCATATTTTATGTAAAAATCAACAGTGCTACCAAATTTCAATGAGAATTTATATAAAAACATATGGCAGTGCTGTTAAAAAACAAATATTTTCAAAGATTGTGGACTTTTTTAACGAATTAAAATAAAATGGAAGAAAAATATTTTTTTCAATAATTTTCCCCAAGTTCCTTGACATTATTGTGTATTAAATAATAAATGGATTTTGGTTTGCACAACGTAAAATTATGTGGGGGCTACCTGAAAATTTGGACTGATATAGCCAATCTTTGAAATTAGCCTGCCTACCCAGAAAAGACGTCCCTATGCCATGTTTCAGCATCTTATCTCAATTCCTTCAGAAGATGGACACAAAAATGGACATGGACACACGGACATGGCTAAAATTACGGAATTTTTCAAATTAGTCAGAGTTGCATATGTTTTGGCCCATTTCAAATCGAGTTATCCATTTTATCAATAAATTTTACAGCAAAATACCAAAAATTTCTGGGAAAATATTACATTTAAAGTTGCAATTAAACCTAAAGCATTGAAAAAATACCAAATTGACCTATTTTTAACTTCAAATAAAGAGATTACTACAAATTTCCACATACTCAATTTTAGTTGCATATGTTTTGACCACCATTGTACTTTATTGGGTTGGATATTAATATTTCGATGAGTTACCAAAGGAATGGCAAAATTAATATACCCTCCATACTATGGACAAGTGATCCTATTTTTTGGCCATAATTAGAGCAATGGGGTTATGAAATAAATAAATGTCACGTATAAGGGTTACGGGGACGCTTAGCACTTATTTTAAGATCAAAATATCATGAAATCGTTGGTTTATGTATTTAATTTTGAAATATAACCGATTTGGTTGGAAAACCTGCTAAAAATCTCCAAAATCTTACCTGAAACTTAAGTCAATAGTATTTGGTACGAAGATTTCACATCCAATGAAAATTATAAATACTAATTTACAGCAAATTCGGTTGAAAAACGCAAAAAAAATCCCGAAAATATCGAAATTTGGGGGTACTGTTATTTGGGGGCTACACTAACAAAATTTATCAATTTTGGTAAGAAAATTTGCTATCCAATAATAAACCAAAATAGAGCCAATTTGATTGAAGTTAAGACCAATATATTCTAATTTTATCACCAGTATGCTGTGTTAGTAAAAGTCAACATAATTTTTTTATAACATTTTTTTATTAAATTTCATTTTCCTATTGTTGGCAATAACTCTAACGTTTATAAATGGTCACAGACGGTCGCAAAATCCTGGAAAGATAACATATAAAGGCGTCGATTGGTCAAGATGTATTTAATAAAGTGTAAGTGACAATCATATGGTTTTAAACTTTTTTCTTTATTGTTTGTAAAGTAAATTTTCAAAAATATTTGTCAACGTTTCATTTCGATTTAAAATATTGTTTTTTTTTTCGATTATTATTATTTTTTATTAATAAAAGTGCAATAATAATGAATTTATAGGGACGGAATATTTGTTAATGCCCCAAGTGACGACAAGGAAGCGTAAGCTTAAATCAGTTCTAAATCCGGCCGCTGATTTGTTCCATATAGTTGCCGCAAGTACAACTTGGATTCCAGATTGCAAATATACATATGTATGTATATGTGTGTTCTTATGATCAATTTAATACCAAAAGGAGATTGTTAAGGAAAATGAAATTTGCCGCTAAATCGTCTGCTTCCCTCAAAATCAAGGAAATGGTTTTATATAGGAATTTGTCCATTAGTTTTCTACAAACGACTGGCTAAATACAATTTTTTTTACAATTTAAAAAGAGATTCTGTTGCGTAGTCTATTGACAGATTGCATACGGGTTTGTGGTGTTTGACCGGGGATTTATGTCCTACAATTTTTCTACCAAGAAGCCACTTCTTCGAAAATTATATTGTAATTTAAAATATAAGCAAAATCCTCAAAGAACCAAGGCTTACATGTGGGGCACTTTTCAAAATTATTCGACGTGAAGAAATGTATAATTGTTTTTATTCACTTTTGTCAAACACTTTTGTCAACATTTGTCAGCATGACAATTTAATTTCTATAACAACAATGTTTTTTTTATAAAATGTTTGTTGTTGTATCTGATGCATACACCTTATTAAATACCCCTTGCGGTTGGTACTATAACCATTAAAATATCGTCTGGCAATACTTGGCGCTAGGTTCTGGAACTATTTTTTTTTTTTTTTGAAAATTTATATTTAGGAATTTTTAATGCGAAATTTTTGGTAATTATATTCAAATTACTTATAATTATCACCTTCATTATAATAACCAGTACCATACGATGGTACTGGTGAAAAAGAACAAAAGTTAATCGTTTTGGAAATTTCCATCTCTGTTATAAACACATGTTGAATTTTGTTTCGATCTGGCAATTCCTTCAGGTGTTCAAAAAAGACGCATCCGCATTTCTAAGTTTTCTATTTAAATCTTTTTTTAATGGTCAGACGGTCCTACTGTCCATAAGTGATAATCTAACTAAAGGCCTAGGACGTCTCCGATTTCTGCCACGGACCATTATGGGTTAATATTTATGGAATAAAATGGGAAAAAAATCTTTATTTTGGTCAGTTGCCGATATTCAAATGATCCAAAATATATAAATCGTACATTCGAATTTATAAAGCTTGCCGATTTTATTACATTTTACTTTATCTAACAAAACACGTAAAAACGCCAAACCGGCGAACTTTTATACCCTCCATCATAAATGAAATTAAAGTTTCGGCTTATGGTCCATACATACTGAAAACGTTTTTTATTTATTCTCTGGTAAGGTCCTTCAAAATACCGAAAATTGGCCCTTGGTTAAACCACTTTCTTCCATTAGGGGGACTTTTATATCCTCCTACCGGAAATGCCTATTTATAGACAAATCAGTGTGAAAATGAGGGTATGATCTTAAAAGAACATAAAGACGAAATCTTAAATTACCCCATTTTCAGTTGGGATGCCATTTGGCATTGAAAACAGGATGATATATCGCCCAGAGAGAATATACTGTATATATACATATAGTACTAGCAAAGTGCCCGCTACTTCGTATGCGGAGAGGGAATACAAAAAATAATATTTCATATGGAAATCGTGAATACTGTATAATTTGTTGTGCCGTAGTTCTGAATTCCACCTCTATTCCTACATCTTTTCATATAGCACATTTTGAACACATTAGTACACATTTTCAACACTACCTCCATACCATCACCACCACCACTAAATTTAGTACCAAAAACCATTTGGCACTTCTTTCTAACTCTCCGTCAGGTTTCACACTCTCCGTTACCCAAATCCAAATCGTTCCAAATTTGGTGAATTTTCTATTCTATTTACTATTTGTACACATAAATTCGAGTTTCCGAAGTTGTTTCTATAGCTCAATACTACACTTCAACAATAATCTAAATTCTAAATCTCAGGATTCAACCAAATCCAAATTGTTTCAAATTTAGTATCATTTAGTACTTTTCATACTCATAAGTAAGAATTTCTAAAACTACATCAATCCTACACTCTAACAGTAATCTTATTTCCAACAAAGTCCAACTTGTACCAAAATTATATCAGATTTGATACCTGTACTTTTCCTACCCATATTCCAAACCTATCTCTATATTCCAAACCTGCTTTCAAGGAGCAATCGTAAGTTCAAATTTAAGAATTTCAGCTCTGTCTGTTCTCCAAATTGTACCAGATTTCGTACTATTCTGTACTTTTCCTACTCCTACAGTAACCTAAGTGGCAACTTTCAGAATTCGAGTCCAAATTGTACCAAATTTTGTGCTTTTCATACCCATAAGTACGAATTTCCAAAACTACCTCAGTCATACACTCCAATAATAACCTTAAGTGCACATTTAAGAATCCCAGCTCTATCCGTTCACCTACATCCAAACTGTATCAAATTTAGTACCATTTATTATTTTTCGTAGACGTTAGTACGAGTTTCTAAAACTTCTCAATTTCACACTCCAAAACAATTTTTAATGACAAATTTCGGGATCCCAGCCCTATCCGTTCACATAGATCCTAATTGTACCATATTTAGTACCATTTAGTACTTTTCGTACTTATGAGTTCGAATTTCGAACACTATCTCAATCCTCTAACAGTAATTTTTTTTTCAAATATACGTTTTCCATCTCTATCATTTTACTCAAATCTAAAATGTAATAAACTTAGTACCATTTAGTACACATAATTACGCATTTTTAAAATTAACTCCATATCTCATCCTACAATCCAATCCTTAATTTTAATTCCAAATTTTATGATTCCCGATCACACAAAACGAATTGTATCATATTTAGTACCATTTAGTGCTTCTCGTATCCATAAGTACGTAATTCCAATACTACATTAATTCTGTTCACTCAAATCTAAATTGTACCAAATTTAGTACCATTTAGTACACGTATTACGAATTTTCAAAACTGCCGACATATCTCAATCTTGCACTCAAACTGTTATATTAATTCAAAATTTCAGGATCTCAGCCATATCCATTCACACAAAAACTCGTACTTATGTGTATAAGTACGAATGTATTAAACCATTTCAAAACATCAACATTACTTCCCAACCTGTATTCTATATACAATTCACCATTCAAGCTATATATGTTCAATATATATATATACAATTAGAACTAAATATATTAATGTTTAGTACTTTTAGTACACTTATAGGTCGATTTTTCAAAAACCCTTTTGTACATCTTTTTAACTTTCCATCAGTGACCCACATTCCAAATTTTAGTACTTTTCGTACCGTTCTAGTTCGAATTTCTAAAAACCCAGCCTTATCTCACGCCCAACACCAACAACTACCCACACTCAAAATTTCAAGCTTCTAGCTTCAGCCGTTTCGTCTGGGCGATGATCTGTCAGTCACTCACTCACTTAACACTAAGCTCTTTATACCCTTCACCACACTGTGGTACAGGGTATTATGTCTTTGTGCATATGTTTGTAACAGGCAAAAATAATCGAGATACACCCATGGTTCCTTTTGAGAATAGGCATAGAATCACTTTCTGAGTCGATTTATGCATGTCTGTCCGTCCGTCCATATATTTTTGTTAACAAAGTACAGGTCGCATTTATGATCCGATTTGAATGAAATTTGGCACAGGTCACTTAATTGGCCCATGGGCAAAACCTATTGAAATTGGAGAAAATCGGTCCACGTTTAGGTATAGCCCCCATATAAGGGTACCCCCAATTTTCGGTATTTTGGGGGTTTTGATCGCATTTTTCGACCGAATTCGCTGAAATTTGGCACTTTGAGTTCTTATTGGGTAGCAAAAAATTATAAAGGTCCAGTTTTTCTGGTAGTCCCCATATAACGGCACCCCAAATTTTTGGTATTTTGGGGTTCTGATCGTATTTTTCGACCGAATTGACTGTAATTTAGTACATCGAGTTCTTATTAGGTAGCAAATCTTTCCACTATAAATTATAAATATAGGTCAAATTTTTCGGGTAGCCCCCATATAAGGGTACCCCAAATTTTCGGTATTTTGGGGTTCTTGAACCAAATTCTTTTTATACCCTTCACCACACTGTTTGTAACAGGCAAAAGGAAACGAGATAGACACATGGTTCCTTTTGAGAATATGCATAGAATCACTTTTTAAGTCGTTTAATGCATGTCCGTCTGTCCGTCCATGTATTTTTGTTAACAAAGTACAGGTCGCATTTGTGATCCGATTTGGATAAAATTTGGCACAGTTCACTTATTTGACCCAAGGACGAATGACATGTTTAATTTCATGTTAATGGTCCTTCAAAAATGCGACGTCTGTTAGGATGCCATCTATTGAATATACCCAAAGTGGTGAAGGGTATCATATAGTCGGCCCGTCCGACTTTACTACTTTCCTTACTGGTTTATATATATATAATAGATAGATATATTTTTAGATACCAAACGGATTTTTAAAAACCAAAACTTTTTTTTACAAAAAGTGACCTACAAACAGATCGAACGATCAATATACTGTATGCCATAATACAACATTGAGCATTACATATTTATTCTCCCAAAATCAATAATTGAAAATCCATGCATACACTCAGATTTATATACACATAACTATATCAAAAATACTACAAATCCTAGCATTTCATAATATATACACAACAGCAACAACAACAGCAGCAATGAAAAGCATTGCGTACTAAAATGCAATATAAAGTAAGTTATTTTATATATATATATATATTTACATACAAACATCTCGACAAATATTTTCGATAGCAATAACAATCTTTACTTAGAAATATGTTTACCATCTGAATCCATAGTATCAGGGAGTGCAAAAAAAGGAATTCTGCATAGTTATGCTGGATAATATTTTTTCGTTTCGCATATTGAAATTTAAATAAAACTCCAAATCTCAGTCGAACTTTGCAAAAACTTTAAGCTGTTCGAATTGTGATATTCTATTGAAGATGCTATTATTTTATTTGTTGTTCCTTCTAATTTAATTTAAATTTTATTTCTAGAAAAAAGAAACGAAAAAAGTTCGTACATAGTTCTTTTACAATTTAGTAAACTAAACTATTGTTGTTTGTTATTCTGATTTGTTGTTGTTGTTTTTTTTTTTGCATTATTTTTCAATTGTCAAGTGCAAGTTGTTTATCAAGCTGAGTTCAATAACAACTTCTCGTAAAGGAATTCATTCAATTCACTTTACGTGCAGTCAAGTCAGTCAATGCCATTCGACAATTTACATTGTCACTCAGTCAGTTTGTAGAAAAGGTTCTAGGCAAACAATAACGATTACGAATAATTTTACGATGCATATGATGCGTGAAGATGTATAAAGATGTCCTCCATCCGTCTGTATGTATGTCTGTCTGTACAAGGTGTCGTTTTGCATATTCATATGGGATGGCAATTTATTGTTATGCTGAGTGCAAAATTGCAATTATGCAAGAAATTGCATTCGATTGGATATTCCATTTAAATGAAATTGATTTTTTTATTGGTGGATATATTTGAATTAAATAAAATAACATTTTTAAGGAAAAAACTCAGATATAAAATTTCTCAGATATATAAGAATGATAAACAAATTAATTAATGCTTTAATAATACCCATAAAACAATTCCCGGAAATCACTTTATTTTTTATTTCGGACAAAACTGGAAATCCTTTCCAGGGAAATTGTATTAAGTATTAATCAGAGTATCCTGACCTATTGTATTTACCTCAGAGGCTGTGGCGAAATTTTGTTAAATGACTGCCAGAAGATTTTTATACCCTGAGAAAAATTTTTGTAAATTTGCCTAGGAGCCTCAGTATGAGTGATTGGTCAATATATATTGTAATTGTTCTTCAAAGATCTAGAATGATGCTCTACAGGACCGTAAATATCAATTCGATTGGAAGACGTGGGTTTATCTGGGCATACAATATCGGCGAAAACCTAAGCACCCCATCATATATATATATATATATATATTACATGTATGTTCGTGATCGCTAAATTCAAAAACTACTGCACCGATTTCGACCAAATTGTATGTACATCTATGGGGCGTGAGTAGTGTTTCTGTGTAGTTTGAAGTTCATCCGACAGATGGCGCAATATTTATTTTTTTGTGGTTTTTTCACCATAATTCAAGAACTACTGCACCAATTTTGACCAAACATTACGAATATGTTCTATGGGGCGTGAGTAGTGTTTTTGTGTTTAATTTCAAGTTCTTCCGACAGATGACGCGATATATAGCTCCTTTGTGTTTTGCTTAATCGACGTGTGCCGACGTTAAGTATTCCGAAACCGACTCATACATATCCTGTTTTCGTGAAAAGCCCGTGGGAGTCAAACGAAAAAATAATAACATATCAAATTGAAGTAATATTAATTTAAATGTATTTATAAAAATTATGTAATAATGTATAGTACTCATCAATTGAGAACAGCGCCACCGATTTGACTCAAAATTTCTTTCCGTTGACTGTAATTGAAAGAACATTTTGAGAAAAATCCGCGAAAATATTGGAAACAATATTTTGAAGGAACGGCTGGACCGATTTGCCTACCATTATGTGGGACATATTCCATAAAGTGATACTATACCGACAATTTTCAGAAAAGTTCCTTGTCCTACATGAAATACCGAATTAAAGGCAATTTGTTACTATTTTCAAAATACATAAAATCGTACTATGCCAAAATATGGACCAAATATAAGGAAGCTTAAAAACGCACAATAATGGTGAGCCATTTTTTTACATTATAAAACCAACACATGGGATATATCCCACACGATATCTGAATCATTGGCTGAAACTTGAACGTATTCTAAATAAGAAATATACCCCGCTTTATTTGTAAAAAATGTCAATACATATACATAGGATATACCAAAATGTCCATTACAAATACCTCAAGAATTTAGAATTTTATTATATTTGGGAAGTATATCGCCCATTTGCTGCAAGACAGGCATAACTCAAAAAAAAAGTTTTGCAGAAAATACGTTTTAGGTTTTCAATTTACTCACGCCTTATATGGGACAGAGGAACTTCTACAGCTTCTCAATTAGAGTGTGTAAGAGATATTCATATGAATTTTTTACACAACATGAGGTCTATTATAGCCAACAATCGTGCATCATTAACTCGAAAATCAGGTTTTTTAAGTTATGCCTCTCTTGCAGCAAATGAGCGATATATATAAATTTGAATCCTACATGGAGACAATTGCGCATTAGATGCTCTAGGTGTCTAACTTATAAGTGCCTTTTAATAAATAGTTTCTGAAATATATTTTCCACGAATCAGTAATTTTTACCAACCCCATATTGATGCAATTCTGATAAGGTAAAACAACGTTTGCCGGGTCTGCTATATATATATATATATATATATATATATCGAAACCCTGGCAAATGAACGTGTATTATATTAAAGACTTGTAATTGTTCCTATATGTATTTGAATACTTAAGGGATAAAAAAATTAAATGACATTATTTTGTTGTTGTTTTGCAGTTTATTACGACGACGGGCAAGATTTCCGACCACATGTATGGCTCTCTTATGAACTAGAAATGTTAACATCGCACAAATATTAACAAAAAGGTGGACCTATGAAATGTATTTTTGGAAAATTCCCAAGTTAGAAAATAATTAAGATCTTGGCCGATTACATATATCCTACTTCATACGACAGATATGTAGGTACAGTGTAAAGTGTAAATACAGTTTGAAGTTGTGTGAATAAAGTTTAAAAACCCCCCGAATATAAAACTGTGTTTTAATTTCCTGTGGACATCTCTGGAACATCTAAAGAACAAATTTTCAACATCTTTCCATCGAATTCGTGATCTTACACTTCTGCGTTGGCTCGGTTTCTGAGCTACGTCTGACTATGTCCATGTCCGAGTAGAAATTATACAACTCATGGTTCATTCGTCGGCGATATTCACCGTCAATCCAGATCGGTTCGTAGATATTTCGGAGAATTTTCCTCTAAAACACCCCCAGAGCTGCTAGCGCAAGTAGCAATGCTTCAAATCCATACATCAGCAGGGGTTCGAGTAGTAGCAGAGTCTTGTAAAGTGTGAGTTTGGTCGGCAAGAGGTGGCCTTGTTCTTGAATTGCTTACTTAGACCATATTAGCATCTTTTGGCCAATAATATTCTTCTCCGGATTTCAAAACTGATGTCATTAGTTTTATTTATGGTGGTATCGTGGTATATAAAATCGTAAACTACATCAAAGCTGTAAATTTCAAGTTCCACAGTTGGTCATCTCGTAATTTTCTGCCAGTCCCACTGTCATATGTCGATGTCATCGCCGTAGGCGAGTAACAGTTGCTGTTTGGTGTACAGAGTGTCATTTCTGTTCAGCAGGATGTTGAAAAGTTCACAGAACAAACTGTCACCTTGCCTGAATCCTTGTTCGGTATTGAATGGCTCCGTGCGCTCCCCTCCGACTTTAACTGCTAACCTTGTGCCAGTTAAAGTTATTAATTTTGCGAGAGTGTCGGCATGGCGATATAAAGCGGATAGTCGACGATTAGTTGGAGTATGCCGATGTTTTTTTCGAGGATCTTTTTCAGGATTTGGCGCGGTTTGAAAATTTGGTCTCCAGCGGAGACCATATGGTGAAACGCTAAATAATGATCTCTACTGGCAACAACTGGACCGTTTGAAGATAGAAATTAACCATAAACGAACAGAATTAGCCAACAGGAGAGGTGTCGTGTTTCACCAGGACAAGACTAGGCCACACACATCTACAGTGACCCACCAGAAACTTCCGGATCTTGTTTGAGAAGTTTTTAATGCATCCGCCATACACTCCGGACTTGGCACCAAGTGATTATCATCTTTTTCTTGCATTGCAAAATGTCTTTAATGATAAAAAATTGTTACCTAGGGTGGATTGTGAAAATCGACTACTAGAGTTTTTTTGCAAATAGAGAGCAGGACTTCTATGAGAGAGGCATTATGAAGTTACCTTTAAATGGCATCAAATCATATAACAAAACGGTCAAAATCGGACATTCCGAAACATGATAAATAATGTCCTATAGTTCATATAAAAATAATGAATTTCTTTTTCCCCAACCTAATTCGTGCCCGCCATTCTTAAAAATACTCTTTACAGAAAAACGCGTTTACAGTTTGAGAAGCACTCTTGCCGTAGATTGATGCTGACACAATAAATCGGCTATATCTTCAGGAGTTGTTGAGTTTTCTGCTTAAAATTTTAATGAGACATTCATGAGAAGTTGTATAAATAAATAGCAGTATAGTCGGTCAGGACCAAACATGTGATACACTACGCAACTACCACTGAGCTCTAAATTTCTACGGATTTACATCCAGCCTATGTAAGATTTAGCGATATTTCCACTCTCTTGACCGATAAGAGCTTGAAATTTTCAGTGAGGGTTGCTGTTGGTGTGTAGACGCGAGATAAGGCTGGGTTTTTGGAAATTCGAACTAGAAGGGTACGAAAAGTACTAAAATGTACCAAATATGGTACCTTTGTATTAGGCGAACGGGAAGAGCTAGAATTCTGAAATTTGGAATGTGGGTCACTGATGGAAAGTTAGAAAGATGTAGAAAAGGGTTTTTGGAAATTCGACCTATAAGTGTACTAAAAGTACTAAATTTAGTTCTAATTCTACATATATAAATTTTATATAGAATACAGGTTGGGAAGTGGTGTTGATGTATAGAAATGAATTAAGATTTTCGTACTTATGTTTTTTTTTAAAAAAGTACTAAATGGTAATAAATTTGGTACTATTTGCATTTAGTTGAGTGTATATAGTTGGAATCCTGAAAATCGGAATTAGGACTACTGTTGGAATACAGGATTGAGGTAGCTTTAAAAAATCGTACCTTTTTGTACGAAAAGTACTTAATGGTACTAAATTTGGTGCATGTTGGATTTCGGTTCACATATAGAGCTGGAGTCTTGAAATTTGGAATTAAAATGACAGTTGCAGTGTAGAATTGAGGTAGTTTTTGAAATTCGCAGTTATTGGTACCATTAAGTACTAAATCGTACTAAATATAGTACAATTTGGATTTTGCTTAAACGGATGAGCTTAAAACCTGAAATTTGGATTTCTGATTACTGTTGAAGATTGAGCTATAGAGACATCTGTGGAAATTCGTATTTGTGTGTACGAAAAGTACTAAACGGCACTACATATGGTACAATTTGGATTTGGGTGAACGGAGAGAGCTGGAAGCCTAAAATTTGGAATAATGGTTGCTTTTAGAATATAGAATTAAGGTACGGAAGCAAAGTACGTATGTGTACTATGGTATTATATTTGGTACAACTTGATTAAGTGGATAGAGTTGGACTCCAGAATTTTGTAAATAAAATTACTTTTGAATTGTAGGATTGTTGAACACTTTGATTTTGTAGGTTTTTCACTCAATTAAATATTAATTTTAAATAGGAGCATGCGTTGTAAATTATTTTTTTTTATATAGTCAATGTAATGAAAATTTATATTCATTCGAAATAAAACTTTCAATTCATAACCATCAAATAAAAATAATAAAATCAAGAGGTTATGGGCGACCAAAGAAAGGAAGTTCCTCATGGAATAGTTCAATTTAATGGAACAAATTATGAAAACTGGAGTTTTCGTGTAAAAATGTATTTGGATGCGGTTAATGTGTTGGAAGTAATTGAATCAGCCCTGGAAGACGATGCTTCAAATGAGAAAAAATTAAGTATCGTGAGATGGATACGAAAGCTAAATGCATTGTAGTCAGTTGTATTCATGATGAACGAGCGCGACTTGGTGTCGCAACTGTTTGTAAGTCTGCCTGAAAGTTATGACCCTCTAATAACAGCTTTGGAAAATATAAAAGAAGATGAATTGACATTATCAGTGGTAAAACAACGTTTACTAGCTGAAGAGGCAAAAAGGGGTGATAGAATTGAGGACCATGGTGTTGGAAAATCAGGAACTGTTTTTGTTGCTCGCAAGAATAATAAATTCAAATTCAATGGAAAATGCCATAACTGCGGAAAAATGGGACATATGAAAATGAATTGCAGGTTTAGAAAAGAAGCAAATTTCTCAACGAACCACCGAGAATCCACGGTTCCTCTTATTCTGATAATGAAAGTGATGATGAATTTGTGTGTTTTATGGTAAATGCAAATATGAGGGAGGAAACCAACATGAGCTTTATTTTGGATTCAGGATCAAGCGACCATATTTCAAATAATCGGAGTTTGTTTCATGATCTGAGAACGATGAAGATGCCTTTAACAATAAGTATTGCCAAAGATGGGGAACTGCTGACTGCAAATGAAATGGGTGATATACATGGACACGTATCTACTGGTCAACGTATTATTCTTAAAAATGTTCTTTATGTACCAAATTTGAGAGAAAATTTGATATCTGTTAGCAAGATGTCAAAAGCAGGGTTAGAGGTAGTTTTCAAGAAAAATACTGCAATAATTTTAAACAAAGGTAAAGAATTAGCCATAGCTGAACCAAGAGGTAATGTTTTTGAACTTAAATTTATTAAATGTATAAACTGTTCATATTTGTGTTCAAACGATGAGGGAAGGCTTTGGCATTGTAGATTGGGCCATATAAATCAAAAGGACCTTGAGTCAATGAATCGAAGGGAAATGGTGACGGGTATGGGAAATGTAAAATGTTTCGGCTTGTGTGACATATGTTTGAAGGGGAAGCAGTGTCGGGAACCCTTCAAGGGTGTGCATATCCATAGTTCTCGTGTCTTGGAAAGAATTCACAGCGATGTATGTGGGCCTATATCTCCAAAAACTCATGATGGTTACAAATATTATGTTTCATTCATTGATGATTTCACCCATTTTGGAGTTATCTATTTGATGAAAAGCAAGTCAGAAGTATTCGACAAATTTAAACAATACGAAGCTTTTGCAAGTGCAAAATTTTTAACAAAAATATCCATTTTACGTTGCGATCAGGGCACAGAGTATCGTTCAAAAGAACAATTGCAGTACTATAAAATGAAAGGAATACAACTTGAGGAAACTATTGCATATACTCCGCAACAAAATGGTGTAGCTGAACGGTTCAACAGAACCTTAGTTGAAAAGGTTCGAACAATGTTGATAGGATCAAATTCTCCAAAAGAAATGTGGGGAGAAGCTGCTTTGACTGCCGTATATTTGTTAAATCGGACTCCAACTAGGAGTGTTAATAATGAAATTACGCCAGCGGAACTGTGGTATGGAAACAAACCAGATATAAAGAAATTAAGAATTTTTGGATGTAAAGCCCATGTTTGGATACCGGACCAAAAGAGGAAGAAGTTAGATCCAAAGAGCATGGAGGGAGTTATGATTGGATACACAAGCAATGGCTATAAAATTTGGAATATGACAACCAGAAAAGTAGTGACAGCACGTGATGTTAAGTTCGATGAAACAACATTTCCGTTTCAAAGGGAGATATTAAAATGTCAAAATAATATTGTTCCAATATGCAGCAATGAACAAGAGAGGGATGAAGAAAATGTCATAACTGCAAATATGGATGATTCAAGAACCGGCGGAAATATTACGGATATAAATGTGGAAAATACGAATGATGGTGGACTTAACAAAGATAACGTACAACTACAAACTACTAGCGATGATAGCCAAGATATGTTGAACACACAGGAAGATGATCCAACAACTTTAAGGAGAAGTGCTCGGGGTCTTATACCAAAAGTTTTCAAAGAGTACTTTACAGGCTACAATGCAGACATTGTTGACAATGTAATCAGTGAAAATCCAGAAACCTATGCTGATGTTTTAACAAGAAAAGACAAAAATGAATGGCTTAAAGCAATAGAGGAGGAAGTAAAATCAATGGACTACAACAATGTTTGGACCATAGTTGAAAAACCTGAAAATGTAAAACCTTTGAAGTCAAAGTGGGTATTTCGCATTAAGAAGGATGAATATGGAAATGTTTCAAGATACAAGGCGAGATTGGTGGCTAAAGGATATTTACAAAAACATGGCATAGATTATGAAGAAACCTTTGCACCAGTAGCTAAACTTACAACAATGAGAATAATCTTAGCAGTTGGAGTTCAACGCGGATATTTTTTTCACCAAATGGATGTCAAAACTGCATTCCTACATGGGGAATTGAAGGAACAAATATTCATGGAAGCGCCTGAGGGAATTGTCCTTGACAACAAAAAGATTTTCCGGATTAATAAATCTATATATGGTTTAAAACAAAGTCCACGTTGCTGGAATGAAAAAATTAATGATTTATTTTTAAAAATTGGATTTGTAAGATCGAAGCGAGATTACTGTCTTTACGTCAAATATACAAATTCTACTACAACATACATACTGCTATATGTTGATGACTTATTAATCGCATGTAGCGACAAAAATGAGATTGATATTTTGAAAAATTACCTATGCAAGGAATTTAGCATGTCAGATATTGGAAATCTGAAATATTTTTTGGGAATTAAAATAGACTACAATAAAAATGATTGAGTTATGAAATTATCACAGGAAAGCAATATATCCAGAATCTTAGAAAAGTTTCAAATGATTGACTGTAATCCGGTTGCAACACCAATGGAAAAATTGGGCGAATTATCAAATTCAGAGCCAACAAAACAACCATACAGACAACTTTTGGGAAGCCTTATGTATATTATGTTGTGTACAAGACCTGATATTTGCTTCCACATTGGATATATGGCGCGTTTTCAAGAAACTCCAACAGGAACGCATTGGAAGATGTTAAAGAGAATTTTAAGATATATTAAGGGTACAAAGCAATTGAAATTGGTTATAAAACGAAATGAAAGTTGTGAATCATTAATCGGATATGCAGATGCTGATTGGGCTTCCGATCTTATTGACAGAAAATCAGTAAGTGGGTTCGTCTTCCAAATTTATGGAAGTACAATTTCATGGTCAAGCAAAGAGCAAGCTACAGTGGCTACTTCTTCTTCTGAAGCAGAGTATATAGCGTTAAGTGCAGCCACATCAGAGGCAATATGGATAAAAGGAATCCTAGAGGATATGCATATTGTTGAAAATACATATACTGTACCTCTGTATGAGGACAACCAAGGGTGCATATTTATGGCAAAGAACTCAGAATGTAAAAGATCGAAACATATCGACATCAGGCACCATTTCATTCGAGATCATTTGGCTCAAGGAACTATTGATGTTAGATATATAAAAACAACTGATCAAATTGCTGACATTTGTACCAAAATATTAGGAAGTATAAATTTTCAAATGTTTAGATCTAAATTAAATTTGATAGAGTGAGAGAGGGTGTTGAACACTTTGATTTTGTAGGTTTTTCACTCAATTAAATATTAATTTTAAATAGGAGCATGCGTTGTAAATTATTTTTTTTTATATAGTCAATGTAATGAAAATTTATATTCATTCGAAATAAAACTTTCAATTCATAACCATCAAATGAAAATAATAAAATCAAGAAGGATTGACTTAGTTTAATTATAGAAACAAAAATTACTAAATGGTACCAATGGATCCTGAAATTTTTATTAAATTTATATTACTGTTGGAGAGCAGGCTTAAAATATGTCGGTAGTTTTGAAAATTTGTCATTTCATGTACTGAATGGTACTAAATTTGGTACAGTTTAGATCAGAGTGAATGGATAGAGATGGAAAACTTAAATTTAGATTGCAAAGCACAGAATTAAGGTAGTATTGGAATTTTATATTCTTGGATAGAAGAAGCACTAAATGGTACTAAATAGGGTACAATTCGTTTTGTGTGAGCGGGAACCCTAAAATTTGGAATCAAAATTAAGGGTGGAGTGTAGGATTGAGATATGGAGGTAGTTTTTTAAATGCATGATTATGTGTACTAAATGGTACTAAGTTTATTTTGATTGAGATAAATAACTTATATTTGAAAATAAAATTACTGTTAGAGTACAGGATTGAGACAGTGTTGAAAATTCAAACTTAAAGTACGAAAAGTACTAAATGGTACTAAATATGCTACAATTTGGATTTATGTGAACGGATAGGGTTGGGATTCTGAAATTTATGATTAAAATTACTTAAATGTGGACTAAAGGTTATTATTGGAGAACATGACTGGGGTACTTTTGGAAATTCGTACTTATGGGTACGAAAAGCACAAAATTTGGTACAAATTGGACATTGGTGAACGGGTAGAATTCGAATCCCGAAAGTTGCAACTTTTTGATGAATAGACAGACCTGGAATTCTTAAATTTTGACTTACGATTACTATTTGAAATAAGGATTGAGGTATATTTGGAAATTCGTACTTATGAGTACGAAAAGTACTAAATTTGGACTTTGGTAGAATTAAGATTACTGTTGGAGAGTAAGATTGATGTAGTTTTAGAAATTCTTACTTATAAGTATGATGGTACTATATTTGGAACCATTTGGATTTGGTTGAATCCTGCGATTTGGAATTTAGATTACTGTTGAAGTGCAGTATTTAGCTATAGAGATAACTATGAAAACTCGAATTGATTTGTACGAATAGTAAATAGACTAGCAAATGCACTAAATTTCGATTTCGGCAACGATTTCGGCACAGCGGGCTGAATTACGTCTAAAACGAATTACGTCTAAAACGTGAAAATCGGTTCCGATTTAGATATAGCTCCCATATATAACATCGTCCGATTTAATGTAAATGGTGTACAAAAGTCCCTATATATCTTTCGACTTGCACGAAATTCTGCATGGGGTACTTTACTACTTTCCTTACTGATTTTATTCTGTTTAATGGAAGTAAGAGAGATTTCGGAAAATAGTGCTTATGTGTATGAAGAGTACTAAATCGCAAACTATAGTACAACAAATTTACAGTATTTACGATACCATATGAAATATTTTTTGAATTCCCTTTCCGCATACGAAGTAGCGGGTACTTTGCTAGTTTATATATAACCGCCTTATTCGTGTACGTTAAAGGTGGGTTTAAAACCAATATTTAGCTGGGTTACAAACACTTGGGGCTGCATAAACATATTTGTGTAGGGTATAAAAAGTCCCATTTAAGTTTTCCAACTAAAGTGCCTGCAATTAAGATTTTTGCAAGCGTTGATTTTTATGATGTAATTTTCGACCACTTTTTGGCACATATTGGGAGCAATGTTTATAGTCATTTGTTAAGATTCGTAGAAATCGTTTCAGATTCAGATATATTTTCAGTATATTTTATGCAAATGATGCAACAAACTCCCAAAGGTTTGTCCGATTGAGACGAGTTTAGAATGACAGGTTTTAAGTTTCGTTCAAATGGGTTCAGAATTAGATATAGAACCGATATACATACTCGTACATTAGTCACTGGTGCTTCAACAATTACTATGTTCGTCACAACAATTTGGTGTTTAAAACCACTGATATGATTCGCACTATTCTTTATTTTCAGTTTCTGATTTCATTTTTATACGAAAAAAAATTTTCACCTCAATTCTTAATTTTGCTTCTGGATGATAACACAAGGACTGTAGTATTTCAAAAACATAGTTTATGAACATAAATATTTTCATAACCCACATTTTCGAGTAAAAAAAAAACTGTCATTGAAATGTGTGCTGCAACGCACGTATATGTATGAATGTGTGTATCTCAGTTATATTGTTGTAAAAGTTTACTTTCACTTAATAAAGTCATAAAGTTTTGTATTATTCTTTTTTTTCAAAAAAGTTATTTTTGTGGGTTACCAAAGAATGTCAAAAATAAATGATGATGGTCCAGAACCACTGGTCTATAGATAAGCCATAGAAGGACAGCGAACAAATGAAAATTTACACTTGGGAAAGTTGTTAAGATGGTCAGGAGGGATGTTGTGTTCTTTGGAAAGAGATTTTTGTTATTTCATGGCTAGATTAAGTGTGTGTGTGTGTGCACAGTTTTAGGATGTAATAACAAATCGAAATTTTGAAGACATAATTTAAAAGAAAAAAACGTGTGCACTCTTTGATTTCGAATGAAATTTAAAAATAAATCAGAGTCTACCACTTTTAAGTTTATGATTGTGTAAAGGGGTGTACTACATTTCCTCTTTCTAAAATATAAAAAAAGTTATTAAAATTTAAAAATTACCTTACTGGTAAATGGCAACCTAGAACGTTATTCCAAATTGAAAGTAATAAATGTGAACATAATACGCATTAAATACAAATTGTTTCTGTACTTTTTAAAAACTATAATAAATTGGGATTAGACGAACTTACTTTAAACATAACAAACAAAAAATATGTATTATAAAAAAATTCAATTCAATCGAAAACATTTACCCCGATGTGTTTGACTGCCACCCAAACCCATATGTGGATGCATCAAATCAATACAACATATTTTATATTTCTGCTTGCATTTCTGATATTCAATATTTTTCCCATTCTAAAAACACACACACATTCGCCATATTTTATTTTTCGAAATCCCCCATCTGTTCTTAAACACACACACCCATAAACATAATACTTCTGTCCATAATGTACTGTGAAACCAACCAAGCAACCGACGAAGTCTTCAAGACACTTCCATCTTCACAAAGTTATGCGAAAGAACAAACATTCGAAAGAATGAAAGAAAAAAGAAAACATTACTGCCTTTCACCTCTCAACCCGGCTATGCAGTTGATTTACAAAACATTTATCTTTCTTGTAAATATTTAAAGTCCATTTGACAATATTTTGAAAAGGAATTTCGAAAAGAAATATTTGTTAAGACATCCTTAAGGTGTGGGGAAGGTGTCGTTTTGGGGGGAAGTCTATGCATAAACAAATGTACTTGTCAGGAAATAAAATTGCAAACTCCAGTTGAATGCTATGCCAGAGAGAATAGTTTACAGATTGTTAGTAAATATACGGAAAATTGTAGGAAGGATTTTTTTTCACAAATTCGTAGACATAAAATTAATGATATTATTTGAGGAAATTCCAAAAATAGTGAATTATTTTTATTTATCAATGCAAGAATAGCTTAACACAACTCCGTGAAAATATTCTGTGAATTTTCGTTAATATTCGATAGCATTAACAAGTAATTGTGCAAAGTTTTGTGCACATCGAACAAACGTTGGGTTCTTGGTGTAAAAGTTAAATCAAATCGGACAAAAATCTATTTATGGAGCTATATCTGATACTGACCCAATTTTAACAAACCTTAGTATCTCATTTTTGAATCAATTTATGCTGTACAAAATCTTCTAACTATTGAACAAATTATTTACATAAAATTTGACTACAATGGTGCTCAAAACATCTGAACCAAGTCATCTGCGGCACTAAACCCGTAATTTTATTGGAATTAAAAATTTTTAAACAAAGTTTTAAATGCAAAAATGTTACATATTCAGCCATTTATAAGGTTTATAAAACGTAAATTTCATATCAACAAGAATTTGTTGTAAATTTATAAAATAACGTAAAAGTTCATGTTTTTCTGTGCTCAAAATATTTGCAGGTTTAAATTTTTTAGTAATCGATAAGATAATAACGTCGTTGAATGACTTCTGCACATCTTTTTGGCATGGAGATCATTCAGGGAAACAAGAAGATCCTCTTCTTTTAAAATTTGATTTCCAATTTTCCTTATACAAATTCCTAAAGTTTCTCCTTGAGATTTAGGTCAGATGTCTGAGCAGGATACTCAAGCACGCACAATTTTTCATTGGATATCCATTGTTTTACCACCTTAACCTATTTTCTTTGAAATTAATACTTACTTAGCTGGCTTGTTACAGAACGGTTGTTCCATAAGCCGAGCTTAAAAAAAGATGTTGTTTTCTACTTGGTCTTTCCATCTAATTCGTGGCCTTCCCCTTCTACAGGAACCATCAGTAGGCTCATTTTTATATGCCTTTTGAGCTGGGGCATTTTCATTCATCCGCACAACATGGCCTAGCCACCGTTGTCGCTGCAGCTCAATACGACTGACTATGTCGATGTCCACGTATAAATTGTAAAGCTCGTGGTTCATTCGATCCGATATTCACCGTCGACGCAGATCGGCCCGTAGATCTTTCGGAGAATTTTTCTCTCAAACACCCCAAGAGCTGCCTCATCTGCTTGCGCAAGTACCCATGTTTTTAATCCATATAATAGCGCGGGTAGTATCAGCGTCTTGTAAAGTGTGAGTTTGGTCTGGCGGGAGGTGGCCTTGTTTCTAAACTGCTTACTTAGACCATAGTAGCATCTGTTGGCCATCACAATCCTTCTCCGAATTTCAAAACTGATGTCATTCGTTTTATTTATGGCGGTACCAAGGTATATAAAGTCTTTAACTACCTCGAAGCTGTAGTTCTCAAGTTCCACAGTTGGTCCGAGTCTACTGGACGTCTTGCGCGTTGATACCATCAGCGGGTCTTCTCGCCGTTTACTGCCAGACCCACTTTGGCAGACTCCTTTTCAATTTGTTCAAAGGTGGCTGTTACCGCTCGCAATGTTCGACCCATTATATCGATGGTGTTGTTTGGTGTACAGAGTGCCATTTCTGTTCACCTTTGCGTCTCGTATGACCTTTTCCAGTAGGATGTTAAAAATATCACACGCCAAACTGTCACCTTGTCTGAATCCTCGTTCTGTATTGAAGGGCTCCGATAGGTCCTTTCCTACTTTAACTGCTGAATGCCGAACGCAGACATGGCTTTAAACACCTCTGTTTTTTGTGGTTCTTTTCCAGGATTTGGCGCAGAGTGAAAATCTGGTCAATGGTGGATTTGCCAGGTTTGAAGCCGCATTGGTATGGTCCGATGATGTCATTGACCATTGGCTTCAATCGTTCACACAGCACACTGGATGGCACTTTATATGCGATGGGTAGAAGACTTATTCCTCTACAGTTGGCACATATCGTCTTGTCTCCTTTTTTGTGCACGGGACACAGGATGCTGAGGTTCCAATCATTGGGCATGCATTCATCTAGCCAAACTGTGCTAATCAGCTGGTGCATGCTCCTGACCAGGATCTGGCCACCAGTCTTGAATAGTTCGGCTGGTAACCCATCGGCTCCTGCTGCTTTGTTGTTCTTGAGCCGATTAATTGCTTTTATGACCTCATCTTGGCTTGGTGGTATACACTCTACACCATCATC